>NC_072734.1:0-70247 GCF_026930045.1 Uloborus diversus
CTTGGATGAACGCAAAAAAAATTTCGAGTGTCAGTTGAGCTAGGCGAAAAATATTCTGTCACTAACAGAATCCGCGATTTATTTATTGTTTTTTCCTTCCCTACGCTTCGAATAAAAGAGAATGAAATATAAAATGTTACACACTGAATCCAAGCGAAGTTTTTGAAAATGTACATTGGTCGGTAATGAAAATGTGGGTATCATATTACTAGTGGTACCCGCACGGCTTTCCCCGTAATAGAAAAATTTAAAGCTCTTTGGTTCTCCTGTATATTTACAAATAATGTATGGTGAATTTTCTCGCCAATGGCTTGTACCTATGTTACGGTTTCACGTTATGATGATTTCGTATCTCGCCAATTGGCTTGTGCCCATGTTACGGTTCCACGTTATAATTTCGTAATTTACTCGTCCATCTTATGATAATTTTGTTCTTAAAATTGGAATAGAAAAAGAACCACATCGAATTTTCGAAAAATCGCTAGGAGGTACACACCCCCATGTTACAAACTAACTTTGTGCCAAATGTCATAAAAATCGGCCGAACGGTCTAGGCGCTATGCGCGTCACAGAGATCCAGACATCCTCCGGACATCCAGACAGAGAGACTTTCAGCTTTATCATTAGTAAGTAAGTGTAAATGTTTAAGTTTTTTTCTTTATCTCCACATTAGCAAAACGTGTCAGATAATCCAAAATAATACAAGACTTTATAGCAAACCGAGAAACAAAGAACTGTGTCTAATTAATTTTGAAGAAACAATTAAGTTACGATGCAGTCAACAACACGTTAGCTAAAACTATTTCAGTTTACTTGCATAATGTTTCTAAAACAAACGCTGCTTTCTGATTTGTAAATCATGGCTACACATTCGGAATTTTGACGGTTTGTGTTGTTGTGGTACTATTCTCCTAGGTGTACTATGTTGAAACTTAAGGTTTCAAAATCAGAAAGATCACTAATTAATGCCATCAAAATATATGACATTCTAAAACATGTGTGAAAGCATTAAAAAAAGAAGAAAAAATCCAAGGAGGGAAGTTAAAATATGAGATGAGAATTCAAGTCGAACATTTAAAACTACATGTTAGAAACCAGAGGTGCCAACCTGGGGGGGGGGGGGGGGCGGGAGGCATGGCGTAGACTGTACCATTGAAATTTTTAGGGGAATGCTTTCACTTTTTGGAGGGGCTCTTGCTTTTGGGCAGTCTTTCAATATTTGGGGGCGGGGGGGGGGGGGGGTGCGCCGAGGCACCCCTGAATATACCACTTACATGCAATAATACTTACAGGACTTACTTAACTTACTGCTTAATTTAAAATGAATTCTGAAGCCTTTCAAAAACATTACTTAGATTATTATGATTAGCGACTATTACATATTTAGATTTTAAACGAAGTAACTGCAAAAACACTTAAAACATTCAAATCCTTCTTTAAAATCATCAAGTTCAGAGTATAGCAATCAAAAACGAAGATACTCAAAAAAGATCAAAGTGGAGGACGATATTATCCCGTCCATTTTTATCTAACAACGTAAAAGAATAGACTGATATCTTTTACCCACATTTCGAGATTTCCACTTTTAAACACAGCAGCAATTTACATACACTTATAATACAAATCACATTCGTCCTAAAAGAATTCAAAACACAGGATAATGATAAATGTTTCTTTCCTAACACATTCAATGTCCCAGTTTTCTTCCGAGACTCAATTTCATCAACTCGAGGAAGGAGAAAAATCATCGCTAAACGCCCAAGCATTCGCAGCGTTTTAGAATGGCAGTGAAATAATATCCGAGTGCAATTTGAGGATTCGGTAAGCTATAATTGAGGCACGTTAGTGAGGGATGATTGAGGAAAAATTTCAACCTCCCAGTCATCGTGCGGCAAGTCATGGATCCGCCCACACCGACGTGCGCAAACTATAAATTGGAAGGAATAAAAAGATGTTAGGAATACAGTCGACTCCCGCTACAACGCGATCCGACTTACGCGAAATGGCTATAACGCGATTTTTTCCCCCGATAAAGAATTTTATTCTTAACGCGAATTTTTCACCCGCAACATGAAAATTTTCCGAAGGGAATCGCGATTTTTTTCGTGAATGGACCTTCATCCCTTTGATATCACTGAGAGCGAAAGTTCTCATACCGTACCAGTCTAAACATCGCTTATACAAATAACTACTCCTCATTTTCAATTTATTTTTTCATTCTATATGGGAAAGTTGATGAAATACTGACACCTAATACCGCTGTTTGATTTAAAGTTTGTGAAGATAGAAGGAAAAAGAGAAAGTTTCAACAACTAGAGTGCATTTGTTTTTCTTACTACATAATGTACGTACCGTAGTGGTTTATTTTACGTCTTCCTTTCCCATTGATCATTGATTTTGTGCATCGTAGCAGTTTTTTTTGTTAAATAAAATGTTTTTTTTTTTTGAATACAATAAATAAAAATTCAATTTTTTATTTAAGAAACAGTAATGTATAGTTAAGAAATGGTTTAAAACAGTTTGAGGTGGTGTTTACAAGTGCCTTTAATCGTATGGGTATATTTATAAAAGTGTTTACACATACCCTTTTCCACAACGCGAAATTTCAACTTACGCGAACGGTCTTGAAACGGTCCCTCGCGTAAGTCGGGACGCGACTGTAGATCTTTTGTAAAGAAACTTTTAACCCTCTAATTGGTTAATCTGTGGTTTGCAAGGGCAGTTTTAATGTGGCAAAATTTGCTCAACCGGCAATTTTCAAGATGTATATTTAAAACCTTATACAACTATTTCATCGTTTAAATGTCAGTAATGAACTTACTGAATAATTTAGATCGACAGCTCGACATTTTGCAAGCCTCATATCACACACCGTAATTAAGGAATGAGACTCGACAGAGAGTGTGTCAGAGGTGTAATTGTGGGGAAAAGGTGGGGGGACGCTAACAAGGGCGCCCATATAGAAAATTGTAAGGGGGGGGGGCTCAGATATTTTTACCATGGGTTAGGAGGGTATTTTCTCCATGGAAACCGATTTCAGGACAGATTAGTGTCATTAAAACATTTCATTTTAAATAACTTATTCATTAATGACTGGAGAATAAATGTTTTTACATTTTTGCAAAGAAAAAAGTACCAAAAACAAGGAAATTCCAATTTCAAAGGGGGGGGGGGCTGGAGTCCCCCCTTGCCCCCCTATATGGGCGCTCTTGGACGCTAACATTAGGTTTGTTCAAATTTGAGGAACATAGATTGAAAAAACTAGGGGGACGCTTTTGGGTACTAACATAAAAATTATTGAAATTTTTGAGACTTTGAATGAAGAAGCAGGGGGCTTTCCCTACTATATTTCCTCAACTAGATCACTGCAGTCGTTGTTCAAAAAAAGAATTAAAAAATTGTAAATATATATACATATTATTATTTTATTTATTTATTTATTTTTTTATTTATTTATTTTTTTTTTTTTTCAAGGACTGCGAGTCTTGAAAAGATAGGTTGTTTGGTTGGTGGATTTTTTCAGTTTTCGAGCGAAGCGCTTGCGAAGTTCAAACCATAGTTAGATTGTCATTAAAGAGTTTTTTTAAATCACGCTGTATAGCAGCATCTCCCGTCAGAGCTACTAAAACCATTTCTTACAACAAAAGTAGAGAAAAATTTCTTCTACTAGTAATGTTGAAAATTTTAATCTTGGAACTTCCATCCGTTTTCTTTTAGCTGCTTCAATTGGAAATTTCAGGCCAAAGAAGAAAAAAAATGTCAATCCAGCTGAAGTTAAACTTAAGTCCTCTTACTTAAAGTCAGCTTCTTACGACGAAAGCTTATGAGTATGATTGAATCAGCAGTCATTGTGAGATTATAAGATTTTAGTTCTTTATCACTTTGCAATGTTACGAACATCCTAAGAATTAATGATAACAGAATGATATCGATGCCTTATGCACCGTAGTAATGAAAATTCAAATGAATTGATAATTATGAACATCCTATTATTATTACACCTTCTTTTGTTTTCATTCTATTTTTATTTAGTCGAAAAAAAATTGTTTCACATTTACAATGTGTAATTTTCCAAAACACTTATCACTGCGCTCAATACTTTAACTTAAAATTACACATATCCATATCCCGTATCAGTCTTTTTTTTAATTGGAAATGTATCTAATTAACAGTCTAAATGTTAAAAATCAAAACATTGCAAATATCTGTTTGCCAAGAAAGTTTATCATGCAATTGTTCACTATAATGATCTAAAATGTTTTCGTTTATTTTACTTCTCTGCAAGGAGTATTTTAACGTTTTGAAAATATTATATTCCCAGAAAAAATTGTATGCAATTAATTGTTCACTATTCTGATCTTAACTGTTTTCGTGTGTTTCACTTCTCTGAAATATGTAGGAGTATTTTCACACCTTGAAAACTATTATATTGCCCAGAAAGTTTTCCAATGAAATTAATTGCTCACTACGATCTTAACTGTTTTTGTATGTTTTACTTCTCTGAAATACGACAAGGAGTATTTCCATGCCTTGAAAAATATTCTATCAGTACTTCTGTTGGCACCCAATTCCTGATCCCAGTTTCCAACCTTGGTTAATATGCATTTAATCACGAACGAGAGATAATTCTAAAATAAATCCTTATCAATGACATTCGATGGAGGTCAATTCGTACATACAGATAAACGAAACTCAGGTCATTGCTTTTTCTTTTTTTTCAACATGAATATTTCTAAATCGCTAATTGAATGGATCACCGATGAAAGTTATATTTTAAGAGTTAATGCCTAATCAATATTTAAAGCTTTAAAAAATCACAATAAAAGTATTTGTGGTCATGGGTGCTGTTTTGTTTTTCCATGTTTATTTAGGAAAATGCTTTTTTTTTTTTTTTAAATCATAACAATGAAAAAAATATTTCAATTAAAAAAAAACTTTAAGAGCACTTATTTTCGCTTGGTTTTCATTTGAGATTTTCGTGAGAATCATTTTAATATGAAGTGCGCCCCTCGTGAAAAAAAGGTTGAGCAACACTGTCCTGGAAAATTAAATTCGATTACTATTTTCGAAAAAAACAACAAAATCTGAATTAATCCGACTGATTCCACAGACGAAACTTTGCCGCGTTGAGATAATTAGGATCGGCGACAGGTTTCTTGCGCCCAAGGCAGTAAGCTGCTTGATTAGGATTAGAACTTCAAATCCTAGCCTCTCAAATTAGATACGCATTCGTTTCTCCTCCTCTTACCAACCCTTGGTACAATCACTTTTATTCACTTATTTCTTTAAAAAAGTTTCGACAGAGCTTTGGGATAATAGCTTTTGACTACTGAAGTTTATCGTTGATTTTTTTAAAATTATTACTATCAGTAGTAATATCGAACTACAGCTGTCAATAAATTAAAATTTGCACTTTTCAAATTCATTTTTAACGACTTATTTCCATACATAATTATATATAATTTATCTACGCACAAGTCGCAACCATAACCAAATGCAAAACGAACTTAATTTTACGCTAAAAAATCAGGCAAATACCCAATGTTCTGTCTTGAATAAACAAAAAATAAATAAATAAATAAAATAAAACACAGCAGTCAAGTACAACATTTTAACCCTGAAATGCGTGACATTTTAAAATACGTTTTTTGGCTTTAAATTTCCGTTAAAATCATGATAAAAGTACTTCTAAAATCATATTTTAATTTTGGGACGGTTTATTATGGTCAAACAATCACTTGGCAACCCGGGGCCTTCAACTGAAAAAATAACAAATAATTTACCATCAAATGTCTCGAAAACGTTGATAAAAATTGTAAAAATGTCTTACTACTCAAGAAGTAGTAAAATTTTATTCGTCATAGAATTAAAGGAAGTAGGCACTTTCAAGCACGCTAAAGAAAAAAGAAAAAGTCCACGATTTGCGAATGCAGAAAAAAGAAAAAAATATATATATATATATTTTTTTCCAACATATTGGTGCATTTATAAGTTTAAAATTGATATAACAGCAGTGTTGCCAGATGGTCAAATCCAGATTTCCCCAAATCCCTTCCAACTTTTCCTCAAAAAGCGATGTTTTCTACCAAAATATCCCAAATGCAAAAATTATTTTTCCACAAATATTTTCAGAAAATGAATCGACTGCGACTTCCTCTAATATTTTTGACTCTTAAAAATTTTTTTTTCCCCAAATAGCCAAATTTTCTTATAAAATTCCCCAACTTTTTTTTCTTCACATTTCGCTCTTTTTTTTTTGTGTCTTTTTTATCTTTATCTTTCTTTATATTTACTAATAATAAAGTTGAAAGTCTCTCTGTCTGGATATCTCTATGTCCGGATTTCTTTCTGTCTGTCGGAATTTCTAACGCGGATATAGCGCCAAGACCATTCGGCTGATTTTCATGAAATTTGGCAAAGAATTAGTTTGTAGAATGGGGGTGTGCACCTTTAAACGATTTTTTGAAAATATGATTTTGTTCTTTTTCTATTCCAATTTTAAGAACATTTTCCCGAGCAAAATGATCATAAGATGGATGAGTAAATGACCAAGTTATCATAACGTGGAACCGTAGCGTGGGCAAGCCAATTGGCGAGAAATTCATCATGCATTATTTGTATATATACAGGGGGACCAAAAGACCTTTTAATTTTCTACTACGGGCAAAACCGTGCGAGTGCCACACTAGTCATAAATACAAGCGCCTGACCGAGAGATAAGAAATAACCAAATTTTTTTTCTACTCGCATTTACTACTCTGCTTCTGTATGTACATTTAAACTATGATTTTTGCATATATTTATCCAAGAGCACTCTTCATCGCACTTATTTTTACCTGTTTCACGTATCAACTAGTTACTCACGCAGAACATTAATGCGAATTCCATAGCATAAATAGTCCACATAATGCGAAATGCGAATTCCATAAAGTTGAGCAAAGCTAACCCAACGCTGTTTGATACAAACAATGTTCCCAATACTTCTTGACGCGAATTTAAATACGAAAAAAAAAACTTTTTTCCCCAGGTTTTCCCCAAGGAAAAAAATTTTCCCCAAACAATTCCCCTCAAAACCCATTTCCCGAAAATTTCCCCACAGAGCACCTGATTTCCCCAAAATGGGGAAATTTCCCCCAATCTTGCAACACTGTATAACAGCATCATCAGTGAGTATATACTTGGTAATTGGCAAGAACTGAGTTTTATTTTGTTTTTATAGTATTTTTTAAAAGACTAAATTGGGTATATTGACAAACGGTAACAATCGCGCATCTTGAAATCCAGTTTTTAAAAAATTCAATAAACGATCAATTAATTAATTGCATTTAAACTATTGAAAGAATAACGCCACAATTCACAGCTGAAACAACTTACGTTGCAAAACATCGAAAGAGTAACTCACCATTATCAGATGCATGAAGTATTTTTATTCTCTTGTGCTTAGTTAAAATTGAGCACGAAACTACTTACATTTTTACAAACGTACAAAAATTTACATGGGATTAAGACCCTTTTAAACAAAACTTCCCTTTTGCTGAATGCAACCCCTTCTCTTTCTTTACAGAGATCATCAACTTCCCTTTTTGTCCTGTTCCCCACTCCCTCCCTCTCCCTTCGAGAGATCTGAATAATTTATTTAAAAAAAAAACACTTTTTGAACCAAAGTTTTTTTAATTGCACAACAGCGGTACCTCCAAAACTATGAATAAGTCAGAGCATGTTTATAATCGAAACACTATTTAAATATTCGGGCAAGCAATTATTACGAAAAAGTAAATAAATTTAAATAAAACAAGATATTACAAAAAGGTTTAAAAACAGTCCTGTTAAAAAAAAAAAAAATGCTAGACTAACACGAGTTAAATATGAGCACCCAACAGTGTTGTTAGAAACTTTTAAGCTTATACAATGGATTCTAGATCCCAATATTATGACATTACCGAAAAAAACATCGCACAAAACGTTTTCACTTTTTTTTTTTTATCACAAAACTTTTTGAATCGGACAGGCAAGGCAAAATTCTGAGAACGGGTCTGTTTTTCGCGGATCGTCGGTTGAGAACATCATCATCTGCCGACACAAGACTTGCCCTGACAATACAGCTTTCCTCAAAGCGCACAAATACAACTTTCCTATTTCATAACGAAGAACCATATGACAAAAAGGAAGAAAAAAAGAAAGATACCGAACTTACCCCCCTCTCCTCCCGAAAGTACTTAAAAATCATCAAACCGAAGTCCCATTGGAGGTTTCAGGTTAGTAGTGTTTTTCGGAGGTTTAACAAAATAACGAAAGGTTAAATGACTCTTGGGCAAAAATCTCTCTCTCTCAAAATAAATAAATAAATAAATAAACACCAATAGCTGTGCCAAATAATTAAAATATTTACTAACAATATCTTATCATTATTTTTTGAACAAGGCAATTTTTTTATACTTCGGATCGGCAAAAGTCTTGGCGGACAAGCTAAATATTCCCGGTTAACGGTGTCGGTTTGTTGAATCAAAGGTTGAAGGTACCAATAAAGTTTAAAAGTCTCCGTTAAAGCAGTAATAAATGTAGTTAGGAAAATACATGAGGGGGGGGGGGGCTCAGCGTTAGACATCATGATTGGTATAATGAATTTTGGTTTGGTCAACAAAGGACAATTCAGATTACCCAGCAGACTTTAATTTGAAAAGTACATATTAATTTTTTTAAAAGATGGTTTGAAACCAATTTACTTAAATTTGCATGATTTTGTCAACAATTTGAATATTTCGGAGAACGGCGTTCCCCCGACGTCAAACTAGAACTTTAGTCCAAGAGGATAGTAAAAAGTTTAACTCCACTTTTAAACTTATCGCTAGAAAGGAGCCACAGCTCGATACAAAAACGAGAGTTTAATGTCATTATCAGTGGCGCACACAAGGGAGGGGTCCAGGGGGTCCGGACCCCTCCCATAGGTCTTGCTTTTTTACCGATTGATTTTGATTCTATGTATTTTGTACGTAGAATAATTTCAAACAAAGGTAACAGTACTTTCAGTTGTTATAAGTGAAATAATAAAATCCTCATGTTAAAAGACTTTTTAGAATGTTGTGCACTATTTCTATAACGAATTGCCTATGAGACGCAGAATGATGATTATAAACGTGTACGCTGTAATAAAATCATATTTTTAGTTTTGTAATTACAGAATAAAATGAGATTCTATGAGCTTGAATCCATTTTTTAATTATAAGAAAAGTAACAACATAAATTATTTTGCTCTCTGGTTATTTACTTAAGCATATTTCGTTAAACAATGTTAATTCAATTTCAATAGTTTATTTGTTACTGTTTTTCATTCCCGGGAATCGATAAAATCAAGTCAATATATTTGACGGCATATTGGAGTATGATAGGAGAATAAGGCTTTTGACCTTGGACCCTCCCCTTACAAAATTCCTGTGTGCGCCACTGGTCATTATAATTAATACTATTGTCTAACATGTTCGGGAACGATGGCGCACGCAACACCTCAGATGCTGCTGAGTGCTAACCACCCGAACGAGACTACCCCCCCCCCCCGCATCCCTCAAAAAGAGAACAAGACATCCTAAAAATTTCAATGACGCAATCTGCGCCATTGACCCCCCATGTAGGTACACTTTTCTGAATTGCTCACTGAATTCACGTACTATTGCTAGAGGTTTTTGCTTTTTCTTTAAAGGGTGTGAAAATATTCCTTAACATTTTTTCAGAGGAGTGAAATACAAGCAGTAAAATTCATAAGTGATCATAAGTTCACAAAACACTAAATTTTCAAGCCTGCTTTGGAAGATGGGGAGGAAAGAGAAGTACTATATTATATATATATTTCCAGAATGCTTTGAATTTAAAAAAATAAAAAAACTTACATTTAAAAGTAAAGTTTTTAAAATTCATATTGCTTCCCCCTGATTTTTCACGACGGCTAAATTTATATTTAATACATACAGCGTTAAAAGACGCTTCACTAAATTTTAGAGGCATATTTTCTGTTTTCAGTGCGTACACTACGCTTGTAGGGGCATTGAAAAATCCGACTGGATTAAAAATAAGTTTAATTCTCAAGCTTACCTTCCAACCAGCAGAACTGTTGCTGTCCCCCTTATCCTTGAAGTAAGCAACATTCTGTACCATCCACTCGTAAATTTGTGCCAGAGTCAATCGCTTCTCCGGAGAACTCTGGATGGCCTGTGTGATGAGGTCCGCATAGGACATATTCCCCCAAGCATTCCTCCGCGAGGAGTTCTTCTTCGGAGCCTCGGGAAGGGGCAAGTGCCCCATCGGGCCCTTCTCGTCCGCCTCCACGTAGTTCTCGGGCCGCGGCAGGGGCCACGTGTTCGAACGGGCCCGAGTCTGAGGCTCGAAGCTTGGGTCTATGTCCAGTGGGTCCATGTTGGACAGTGCCGTGTGGTAATCCACTTTGACGATTGGGTGACAAACGACAAGGAGAAAAAAAAAACACTGGGATGAGGTCGGTCTTTTAGCGATGAAGATCAACAACAGAATCCATGGTAATCCAAAAGCGATGAGCCAGTCAGATGAACTTGAATTAGTTAATTTTCATTCAGGAAAAAATGGTTTAACACCATCAGTCGATGAAATGCGAAACATGATCAAATCTGTAGTAAAATAGCCTGATTTGGAGCGAAAGAGGGTGTTAAGTATTTAACAATTATCTTAAGCTGCAGCGAGTTTCAACAATAATGTTCGATTTGCGTAATAAGTAAAATTCTGTAGCTGCTAGAGGCAATTTTCTTCAAGTTGTAAATAGCACATATAAGTACATGAACTCGATAATTTCCTGTACAATTCAAACAACAACAATCGAATCTTCAAATGTATATCCGCGCAGCAGTAAAAATAGAATGATTTTTTTTTTCAAAGACCAGATAGCTGATGAAACACGAAGACGATAAAAAATAGTTATGAAGTATTGAACAGTGATAGTATTTAAATATAACAACGATTTGATTTCACTTTGATTCTCTGCGAATTGAGCAAAAGAAACTTGCGAACGGACTAGAGGTAAGCGGTGTTTGTTTATTTACTTATTACGTAATCGAAGCACAGATGCGCAATTCATTGAAAGAATGGGAAAAACACATGGCACAGCTCCACTACAATCGTAGGGGACACACATGTAGTAAACACCCTTTAAAGAAAGGGGTAACCGCTACACACACACACTTACACTGAATCGCAGGCAGCTAGTTGCGTACGACGCACTTCAAGGTTATTCTCATTAAACATCCGAAGAACAAAACTTGCGTTTGCGGCAGATTGGAAAAACGATTTCCAACTTTCAGGACCCTCCCCAATCGGAAAGCATGCTTTTCCAGATCCTATCCATTCTTTGGAGTCGCCGTTTCGAATCCACAGGTGGTCAGAACCAATAACAAAACTTCGGACCGAAGAGCGCGCACTACTTCGCAGAGCGGTTTCAATGCTGTTACTGCTGGAGATCTGTTCGGTCCGCACTGCGCTTCCAGCTCCACGCATCCATTCTGGCACGTCACTATGACGTCATGTTGCCCCTGGCGACGGCTACAAGCTTTCTGGGAGTTTTGGCGGTCTTCTGCGTGTACGTTTTTGCGATAGCAACGACATCTGTTGATTGCTGTTACATTATTAATCCTTGGAGGTGCGAAATAAAAATTTGGGGAGAACTGATCCCTTGCCTAGAAAAATCAGTAAAAGAAAATTAAATTCGTATCGAACATTTCGGGAATTGTTTTTATGCATTTTTTTTTTTTCGTTTACTATGTTCCACCAATTCATTTATGGATAATGAATTTAATTATATTTTTTATGAGTACAAAACTTTTTCTAAATGCACACATTACTTTGAAGGGAGAAGGATTAGCAAACATCGACTTCAAGTTGCTACTTCAAAAAATTGAACTTGAGTGAATTTATTCTAATTTAAGTTTACATTGCACTGACTACACAACATTTAATTCTGATGCCTTTTTTTTTTTTTTTTACATAAACTAGAGGTAAAAAATTGAAGGATAAAAGTTCAAAACTCTTTCGAAAAGTGCATTTAACAGCTTATAAAAGTTAAAAGAAATAAAGCAAGTTTTTGAATAAAACCTTTCGTACTGGAGCTTTCTTTGAGAATCTTTAGATGAAAATACATTTTTAGTGTGTTTACAAGTGTATTTCACGTAGGGCAGTGGCGTACTGGGCCTCCGGGATACCGGGAAAATTCCCGGTGCGCCGGTGCCTCAGTCTTTTTTTTTTTTATTATTATTATTATTTATGAATTTTGTACCGGATATTGCGGCATTTGGTACCATAAGATTTATCGTATGAGCTGAACAAATGAGACGACTTAACATCATAAAACTACGTACCATCCCTTTTTAAAATCAAAGTTACCTTCTTCCATCGGTTTAATCAAAATCGTTAATGTAAAATGCTTTTTTCATTCGCATCCAAATCTACCTCCTTCACCCAAGGAATAAAATGGCTGCGGAGTTTTCCCCTCCTTTTTTTTTAAATAAAAATGACCTCAGAGGATTTTTTTTTTAATTTGAAGTATCAATTCGCGAATCTAACAATAAGTAGCCATTCAGCGCCGACTTGAATTCAGTTGAAACTATAAACCTTTCCCCTAAAAATTTTTAATAATGCCGTGGCTTCCAGATTTTTTTGAACCAAGGCGCCTATCTCAGACATCTAACTTTCGTACGGCGTCCATCTCTCTATAACTCGGTGACAAAGCCAGGGTTTTTAGTCCTGATGGGGGAAGGGGAGGGGCTAAGGTCAAAATTTTTATGTTGTCTTGATGACGCTTCCAATGAAGCAAAAGAAAGGCAAAAACTTCGGTTTCGCTAAGTGCGGACGGGGATTGAGGCTGCAGCCTCATACACATACACACGCACATAGCTCCTTTGGATACCAGGGATATAACTCAACGCCTTACCCCAGCATTATTAAAGATCGCCAAAATTTCCATTTAAAGTACTTCAATTTCGAAAATTTTCAGGGGGTAGCACCAAGATGACCCACATCATAAACGATCGTTTGAAATTTAGCATATTGGACTTCAATTTCAGAAACTTACTAGAGGAGCCACCCTACCTTCAGCGAAATTATAATTTCCCGAAATTATAATTAATTGTCTACACTTTCGTTTTAGCTGTTCAATTTCGAAAACTTTCCAGAAGAGAATCCCCGAACACCATCCCGTCCTCTTAAGTTATCAAAGACAGCATACAGTTATGTCATTTAAGGCTTCAAATGCGAAAAAATTCCACAGAAAAGTTTTGAAACGCATGGCCTTTCTCTAGAGTCAGCAAAAATGGCCTACAAATACGATGTTTGAACTTTAAATTTCGAAAGCTTTCCGGGGACGAACCACCGTATTCACTTTATTAAAGATGATCTAATGTTTTGTAAAGACCTCAATTTCGAAACTTTTTTGAAGAAGCGCTTAGGGCCGTCGCCAACATCCACCAGTTTTTCAGAAATGGAGCCGCCAATTTCTGAAAGTGATTAAAAACAGCAAAAGAAAAAGAAAAAAGAAGAAAATCTTCGCAATCTTTAAGAATTGAAATTGTAATAATCAATGAACTAAAGGAATAAAAGTGACAAAAAGTATTTTTTCTGCCAAATTTAAAAAGAAAATGAAATATTCGCATATTATTGAGAAACATCCAAGTTCCTGCATAATAATTCACCAACTGAAGTAGGCTGAAATTATACGTTTCAAACACTTTAGATTGGAAAAAAAAAAAAAAAAAAATAGCGTATCGTTACAAACCTATTACGAGATTTAGTTCAATAAAAAAATGAATAGATAAATAACATAATAGCATTATGCATACCGCTGGAATATGTTTTAAAAAGAAAACAAGTTAAAATAAAATAACAAAACAAGTATAAAAAAAGTAGTGAACGAGTTTTAAATAATGTAATGAATTAATAATAAATTCTCAGTGTTTGAATGCTTTAACGTGAAGGTAAACCAAAACTTTATCCCGAGTTTTAGGAGACATGATGTTTAAATTAAAATAAAGTGGAGGGGAAAAAAGACTCTAGAGACATCACTCCAAAATGTGAAAAGTTTTCTCTTTGGAGTCGCAAACTCTTGTTTTTCAAATAAATGAAAATATCAGGCTGGAAATTTAAAATTTCATTTTCGAAAAACTAAAGCACTCAAATGGGTTTAGAAAAGAAAATTGGGGGAGCGTTTTCCACTACATTTTTACCAATAATAAAAACAAATACGTAAAAAGAGAGAAGAAAGCGGAAGAGTGGGAAGTAACCGAACCTTATATTCCTTCGTTTTTGGTCGCCAAAGGTAGCCGAGAAGCGTGTTTTTTTAATTTTGATAGAATTCCGAGGAAGAGTTCCCTAACCACAGTCGCCTACAGTCACCAAAGACGGCCTAAAATTACTTATTTAGGTCTTCAATTTCAAAAAACTTCTAGGAGAGAGCCCCACTCAAATATTCGAGAAACGCAACCACCCCATCATCCTAAATCGTTTAAAATTTCGGTTTTAGGACTTAAATTTCTAAAAATTCTAGAAGTCCCTGAACCTCCCTTTCCCCTAATATCACCAAAGATAGTCGTTTTTAGGGCTTAAATTTCTAAAAATTCCAGAGGTTCCCGAACCTCCTTTCCCTTCTAATATCATCAAAGACGGTCTAAAAATATGGTCGTTTTTAAGATTTCAATTCTGAAAAGATTTCCGGGAGGAGCTCCCGAACTGTCTAATACATCGTCGAAGATAGTCTGCAATTTTTTCCTGGAATTTCAATTTTAGAAAATTTCCGAAGGAAAGCCTCCGAACCTCTCTGCCCACTGATATTACCAATGCTCGTCTAAAAACTGTGTTTTAGGAGCTAACCTTGAAACCTTTCTTAGGGAACGATCCTATCACTAGCTCTAAAATCATTAAAGATCGTCTTAAATTTTGTTTAAGGGGTTTGAATTTCGAAAGGGTTCGGGGGAGAGCTCTCGGGAACTCCTCTCCCTTACATCATTGAAAGTCAACTGAAATAAAGTTTTTAGAGCCTCAAATTCGGAAAAAAGGCCCGTCCACTTAGCATTACCAAAGATAACCTACAATCGTGGTTTAAAGACTTCACCTGCGAAAAATTGCCGTTTTTACGTCGAAAAACGCGTTACGTTCGAAAAATTCCCGAGAGTGGGTGCCCGAAACTATCCTCCCCTAATATCACCGCAAATAGTCTAATTGCCTTTTTACCGGTTCAACTTCGGGGAAGATCCAACCATCCTTTCTAAAATAATTGGATATAATCCACAATTGCGTTTTTAAAGTTTCAATTTCGAAATAGGTCTGGGAGCATCATCGAACCTTTTCGGCTCGTAACATTACCAAAGATAATCTAGAGATAATCTTTAGATATCGCAGTTTTAGAAGAATATTTAGAGATCGTCTAAAACTGCGTTTTAGGGGCTGCAATCTCGAAAAATTTCCCGGGGAGAGCCCCGGACCCCCCCCCCCCTTCTTTATTAGGATGATTGTAGATAACAATTGAACTTTAACTTTTCGATCCCGAAAAATAGACGAGGGAGCGCTCTCTATCCTCTTCCCCTTCAAACTCCTCTTTTTACTCGTTTCTTATTTATAAAAAAACTCGTCCAAAGTTTCATTTTTAGAAGTTCTAACTTCGAAACCACCCCTCCCCCTAAAACACTCCTCTTTCTACCATCACCGAAGGAAGTAAAAAAATTTCCCTCATTTCGACAAAAAAAAAAAAAAAGGGGGGGGGGCGCAAAAGTTTCAGTTGTCTTAGGGCGTTGAAGATTATCTACTCCTCGGATAGAAAGTTCATCAAGTTTAACTTTTTAGTTGAACTTGGTGAATGGGAGGGGGGGGGGGGGGGTGCGAAAATAGAACAAGGCGCCTGTCAAGTGTTTTTCCCGGTACACATTTTTGACCCAGTACGCCACTGACGTAGGGGAATGTGGGGCAAAGTGAAATGGTTAAGATAACTTGCCTGTTTCGAAATAAACAAATAGAAACGTCGTTTTGAAAATTACAGTGTACAAAGAACAATGCACTTATAATAAAACTTACTTTGAAACTTTTTTTTTGCCAGTATATTTGTACTTTCAGAAAGAAGTGAAAATTTTTCATTTTTTTTTCATGGGGCAAGTTGAAAAATAAAATATTTTTCTAGTGAAATATTTGCTATTTGAATTATTAAAAATAATTTTGATCAAATGAAAGAGTAAATAAAAGAATGAATAAAGAAATTAATCGATAATGAAAAAATTAACGGATAAATAAATAAATAAATGAATGAATGTATGAGAAAAAACAAACGAATATATATTGAATGAATAGGAAAATAAGTGAATGGTGTTATTTCCTTCAGTCAAAAGTACTATTTTTAGTCTCTAAAATTAAAAAAAAGGAGCCCGAAAAAGCTTTTATTTTCCCAACAGTTATTATTTATTTATTTTTTTAAATGTCCGATTTTAGAAACTAGGCGTGGTCTTCATGACGTCACAAGCGGTGTACTTTAGCACTCTACTCCATTGGCGCGCTGAATATTTATGCATTGTTAAAAAAAAAAGTTGCCGTTAAACAGTAGTATTAAAAGAAATCCTGATGAGAATTTTGAATGAACGCTTTTCTGAATCAAACATGAAATTCATAACTATCCCCCGTTCCACTATAATATTTTTATCTTTATTTAATGCCGAAGTGTTGCACTCTGCACTAATGGCATCAGTGAATGGCATATCATCACTTGTGATGTCATGAGCAGAAGCGTACAAAATAAAATTGAATCTGCACACCGATTAAGATATTTTTCAAAAAATATTAAACATGTTTATAATGTAAATTTTTTTATAAATAAAAATTATTTTGTTGTTGATATTGACAAGATTTTTTTGAGGAATCACGATTGCGTATTGTTATCACTTGACTGTTTTTGACGTTCCTTTGATTTTTCCCACCGCCACCCTCCGCACCATCACCGTCGACCGGCTCCTCTCGATGCTGCACCTCTAGCGAAAGCCGTCTCCAGGTTTCTTCAATATCCTACACACAACTACACACACGTACACAACTACACACACATACACAACTACACACACATACACAACTACACACACATACACACACATACACAAACACATACACACATACACACACGCATACATACAGACACCCGCACATACAGACACATACACACAACTACCCACACATTCATGCCTGCACACAGGCACAAACACATATACTAAGCATTACACACACACACATACTCCCCCCCACAGACACAAACACGCATGCCTACACACACATACACATAACCCGTACACACAAACACATACCCCCACACACAAACACACACGCTTACATACACACACTCGTGATTGTGAAAAACATAATTTGAATTCAAGATGTCAAATTTCAAATTATTATTTTTTTTTTTTCTTTTTAATTTCAAAGTTTTGATTTTTTTTTTCTTTTTTTTTTTTTTACCTCCACAACGATAAACCATGTAAAACGCATTTTTCCTTGGGCTTAGGTTTGTCGCAGGCAAGACATTTGTTTATTCAATTTAAAGCACTTTATTGATCAAACAAAATAAAGAGTCGTGAAATATGTGGTTTTATTTTTATTTTGCTATGCATGATTATTGAGATGTATGGACTATCCGGACTAACAGGGACCAAAAGCAATCCGAATAATCCGGGTAATATGGGTAAGAAGTAAAACACATTCGTAAAGAAACAGGGCCATTCCACGGAAAACAGTAATTTTGTCCCGCACTTGACGCTTCATAATACATTTCATAAAAAATAATAATATAAAAGGATGATGAACAAAATTTTCTTGCTTGAAAAATCACAAACGCTTGTGTGATTTCTTAAGCAAAAACTTTCTTCAAAAATTATTTCTTTTTAATGAAATATAGGACCCGCGTCACGTGCGGGACAAAATGACCATTTTCAATGGAATGGGCATATACATATTTGTTTTCAATAGTTAAAATAATTATTTCTAAACTAATGAGATATGTTTCCTTTACGTTGGAACCATAGTTTTCAATATCTACAATTTGTTTCGTCATTGCTGTATTAATACAGCAAAAATATTAGCTTATTCATAAGCAAGTTACCGGAGGTTGACTTTGGATATCCCGCAAGTGACGCATGTAAATAAATTTTATTTTAAATAACAAAATTGTTGAATAAAAATATAATTGTGTCAGGAGTATCGTTGTATCAAACGTAAAGATTTAAAAAATTGCTTGCTCCTGTTTTATTAAAATACTAGTGGTACCCGCACGGCTTTGCCCGTTGTAGAAAAATTAAAAGGTCTTTTGGTTCGCCTGTATATTTACAAATAATGTATGGGGAATTTTATCGCCAATTGGCTTGTACCCACGTTACGGTTCCACGTTATGATAATTTCGTATCTCGCCAATTGGCTTGTGCCCATGTTACGGTTCCACGTTATGATAATTTCGTAATTTATGATAGTTTTTTTCTTAAAATTGGAATAAAAAAAGAACCACATCGAATTTTCGAAAAATCGCTTCGAGGTTCACACCCCCATGCTACAAACTAACTTTGTGCCAAATTTCATGAAAATCGGCGGAACGGTCTAGGCGCGTCACAGACATCTTGACAGACAGACAGAGATCCGAACAGAGATCCTGACATACAGAGAGACTTTCAGCTTTATTATTAGTAAAGATTAAGAGATACGACGAAATGTTAATGAAATTTAAGCGTACTTTTGTCCCGCACGTGACGGTGGAATGTCCTAGCAGACGTATCTTTTATTACAGCAGAAAATGAAGCTTTGTAACTAAATTACAGAGTACCGTTTCTCGCAAACACTTTATCATTTATAGCTCAGCTGCAATGGTGTCGGACTGACGTTCCAAGTACGTCATGTTCTTTGTTAAATCAGTATAATTTTTTTTACTACTTATGCCGGAGTTATACATTGAAACAAAATGACAAGCAAATATTTCGCGTACTTATAGTTCCGTTCTTGTGATCATAATTTAAAATTATTATTTAAGAGTATATTTTTTTCTTTACTCTAGAAATTTGATCCGGTTAAACCGGTGATTCGGAAAATGGCAGCCGGATAAACACGATTCTACTGTACTTGATTTTATTTCTCAATGGGGTTGTTTCCTTCAGTCAAAAGTAATACTTTTAGTCACTGAATTCGATAGAATAAGCAAAAAAATAAAACATGGACCGAAAAAATATTTTCATTTTCCCAACAGTTATTTTTTAATTATTTTTTTAAAATGTCCAATTTTTCAAACAAGGCGTGGTCTGATGACGTCACAAATCATGCTTTTTGGCGCATCTTTCCACTGCATTTTCACGTTATGATAATCAAGAAGTGAATTAAAATTGCGCTCTACGCTTGCTATCAATTATATCGTTGCCAATACACGTGAGTAAAGATGCGAATTAAATATTTTGCTCTGTGAATGGCAACAAGAAATGGCATTTCATCATTTGTGATGTCATCTGCAGAAGCTTAAACAATAAAAGCGAACCGATTTAAATACATTTTTAAAAATATTAAACTTAAACAAATAATTAAAAATATGGTCAGATCCAATGTTTTTAAGCATGCTCTTTCACACAAAAAAAAAAAAACTTTTAAAATTTTGAAAACGACCCCATTTTTATTCTTCAACCTTTATTTATTTTCTTTGGCTAGAATAAAAAAAAAGTAAAACATTTTTTTTTTCTAATGGAAGAAATTAAGAACAAGCTTTTTTGTATTTTGCCTAAAACTAAAAACAGGTTTAGATTCGTAAAAATTTTATAATGGTAGATTCAGGTCTACATTTTCCTACACATTGAAAAATCGCACAATGAAAAACATTTTCTGTAAAAACATTGATAGATAGTTATTGTTACTGAATCAAACATGGATTGTTTTTTATTACGAATACAAACCCAGCGTTCTGACTAGTTTTTTTCTGAGACTTTTTTTAATGTTATGTAATATCAGAGCTATGTAATTTCTAATTTTTAATTGGACTTACCAATAAATCATTAAAGTTAATTACGTACCTTTGTGCATAAAAAGTGAAATAAGAAATAGCAACGTCAAATAATACAAATTTCTTATTTTACTTTATCATTTACTAGTGGTACCCGCACGGCTTTGCCCGTAATAGAAAATTTAAAAGGTCTTTTGGTTCGCCTGTATATTTACAAATAATATATGGTGAATTTTCTCGCCAACTGGCTTGTACCCATGTTACAGTTCCACCTTATGATAATTTCGTATCTCGCCAAATGGCTTGTGCCCGTGTTACACCACGTTCTGATAATTTCGTTACTTACTCGTCCATCTTATGATAATTTTGTTCTTAAAATTGGAATAGAAAAAGAACCACATCGAATTTTCGAAAAATCGCTTCGAGGTGCGCACCCCCATGCTACAAACTAACTTAGTGCCAAATTTCTTGAAAATCGGCCGAATGGTCTAGGCGCTATGCGCGTCACAGACATCCAGATATCCAGACATCCTACAGACATCCTCCGGACATCCAGACAGGGAGACTTTCAGCGTTATTATTAGTAAAGATAGTACTGTATGAAAAATTTTTCCGTAACCTATCCAGTATTCATATGCTGGGATGTCATTGGAATTTCTCGCGAAATTTTAGATTGAGCTCGTAAAATTCCTCTAGGTAAGAAAACCTAAGATCAACATGTCTTTAAAATTATTCGCTTTTTTGCAATTGCTACTACTGTAGCTGGTCTATTATTAATCTTAAAAACTAGCAAAAAATTTGATTAAGTAATAAAATGGGTTTCTCAATAATTACCCGCATTTCTTTAGAACAATTCCTTTAAAATGGTGTAAAAATAGTCTGACACACATTCACACAAAAAAAAAAAAAAAAAAACTAATTTGAATTCTAAAATTTTGAATTCAAATTATGTTTTTCGCAAGCACGAGTTGCTACAGGATCCTACTCATTGGAGATATTGTTTCTAGAAATGGCTTCTTTCCCACCGAGCCTGCCCCTCCCCTTGAGCGGTTACGTGTGTATAGTTGTGTATGTGTAGGCTTGTTTGTGTGTGCGTAGACCTGTGTGTGTGTGTGCGTAAACCTGTGTGTATGTGTGTAAAGACGCACGCGCGCGCGTGTGTGTATGTGTATGAGCGTCGTGTGTCTAGAAATTCTTAGGTTATTTATCCCTTTTAAAGATTCTGAGTATGTCTCAGAATCACAAATAGGAATGTACTGGTATGAAAAATTATCATACAAGCTTTGTGCTACAATATGATTAAAGTGAAAAACAACGTAAATAAAGCACAAATATTGGAGTAGATACAGCATATAGCTATTTCAAGGCTACAATGGAGCCTCTTCATCAGTGCAAAAAAGCTCACCAACACAACCAAAAGTTGCGAGAGAACTGACAAAAACCAAGTGGACACCGGTATTTTTTGCTTTGAGCCCGGAGTGTACATGCTGTTCGCTGATTGGTTGTTTGATGTCTTGTTCCTGTATCCTTATTGGTTGGCCCTCTTTGGTATAAATACCGGTGTCCACTTGGTTCTTGTTAGTTTTCTCGCAACTTTTGGTTGTGTTGGTGAGCTTTTTTGCACTGATGAAGAGGCTCCATTGTAGCCTTGAAATAGCTATATGCTGTATCTACTCCAATATTTGTGCTTTATTTACGTTGTTTTTCACTTTAATCAAATGTACTGGTATATTCTTCAAAAAGAAACAATAATTAGCAATTGCCAATAATTAAAATGATCTATAATTATGTACAATTAATTAGCGATTTATCGACAAATAGTTAATGTGATAGTCTCTTTGAGGTAAGAACTTGGGCACTCTCCGAAACAGAATACTGGCGACGCCACTGCAAACTATTGAAACACCAGTGGTTCCACGAAAAAAGTGAGCATTAAAAAGGGTTCCACTAATCAAAGAAATTAAGAAACGCTGGTCTAGGACATGGACGCCACCGACTATGAACAGCGGCAACTGGGAGGAGTCGCTTCTGCAGAGGACGGTGGAGGTTGAAAAAGGCACGGACATCAAAGAGTCAAATGAAAACAATTAGCAGTCGTGATTGATCAATAAATTAAACAGACAGTACAAAAAATATAAGCTGGAAAAGATTTTCGACTTAAAGAGATAAATTACCTCCAGGACTAAAGCTGGAAAGTTATTTTTTGAGTAATCACGATTGCTGATTGCTTTCATTTGACTGTTTTGATGTGCTATCACTTTATTTTTCCGCCAGCACCCTCTGCAGCATCACCGTCGAACGGCTCCTCACGATGCTGCTCCTCTGGCGAAAGCCGTCTCCAGGTTGCATCCATGTCCTACCCACACGCGCATACATACACACGCCTACACACACACACACACACACACACACACACACACACACACACATACTCACACATACACCTAAACACATGCACAAACACATACACACACAAACACATACACACACACAAACACATACACACACACGAACACATACACACACTCAAACACATGCACACACACGCATGCATACAGACGCCTACACATACACACACCCCTACACACAACTACCCACACACTCATCCCTGCACACAGACACAAACACATATGCTTACACACACATACACATTCCCCACCACACACTCACTCATACACACAACTACCCACACACTCATATCTGCACACAGACACAAACACACATGCCTACACACACATACAAATACCCTCCTACACACAAACACACATACCCCCCACACACACAAACACACACGCCTTCATACACACACACACTCGTGATTGCGAAAAACATAATTTGAATTCAAGAGGTAAAAATTCAAATTAATTTTTGTTTCTTCTTCATAAGCCAATTTTTTTAAAATCGTTACAGCAAAGTGAATGAAAGAATTCTCCATTCTAAATTTCCTATATTTTAGCTAAGCTATGTTATACCTTTAAAATGTTCAATGACTTTAACCTTTACATCAACAAGGCCCAAAACCAAGTTTTTCACTCAAAACCCGAAGAATAAAAGATTTCTACGCAAAACCCAAAATCCTACCCAAGCTCTGGCAGTCCTGTTCATATGTTCCTGAAAATTCACTTGCCATAGTGTCCATCATAGAAATGATTGCTGGTGCGTTCTCATCCCAATACCGGATTGCATTTCCGCTTATTCGGTGCAATAAGATCCGGCTTCCTCATTAATATGTGGGTGATAATTGGCGGTGACTTTTATCTTTCGCCCACAGATTTAAGACGGAAGAAATTTTATTGCATTTCGCGATATAAAGAACAGAGCAGACTGTCACTGGGGGCTATCTTGAAGCGATAAGAAATTCTAAGTGTCATTTTTAAATGACATCAATTAACTTTTAGGATGGCAGTGAGAAATTATGCATGCATCCCTTTCCAAGAAACTTACCTCTGCGTTGAAAGTGGCGTGGGAATCTGGGTTATAGAAGTGTAGTAAACTCTCAACTATCCGCGAGTCAATCAACAATGGGGTGGTTTCCTTCAGTCAAAAAAGTACTACTTTTAGTCATTGAAATGGGTAGAATGAGCAAAAAAAAAAATAATAACATGGACCCAGAAAATACTTCCATTTTCCCAACAGTTTTTTTTTTAAATTAATTTTTTAAAATGTCCGATATTTAAAACACGGCGTGGTCTTTATGACGTCACAAATGATGCAATTTGGCGCATCTTTCTACCACGGTTCCACGTTATGATAATCAAGCAGCGAATTAAAATTGAGCTCTACGCTTGCTACCAACCCTATCGTTGCCAATACACGCGAGTAAAGATGCGAATTAAATATTTTGTTCTGTGAATGGCAACATTGAATGGCATTTCATCATTTGTGATGTCACGCGACAGAAGTGTAAACAATGAAAGCGCACCGATTGAAGTAATTTTTTTAAAATATTAAACTTAAACAAATTATTTAAAAAATGGTCAGATCCTATGTTTTTCAGCATGCTCTTTCAGAAAAAAATACTTCTAAAAATTTTCGAAACGACCCCATTAGGAACATGTATTTTCGCAGCAAAAAGCAAATACCAATGGCTTTTTTTTTGTCAAAAAATTGTAAATTCAAACTCAGTTATTTTTGTTTCATTTATGTATATGGTTATTTATTTATTTATTGCACCTTCTTCATTGTACATACACTTGTTAAGTTCTGTTGTGCATAAATACAAAACATTGTTACTATAATGTATGTAGGGGAACATGGAGCAAAGTGAAATAGCATGGCAAAGTGAAATGGTGGAATATATACCCTGCTTTTAGCTAAACCTATCTGGTATTGCTTTAACTATGTAGTATGCCATATGTAGTTTATTTCAATCAGGAAAAAAATGCCGCCAAAGATAAAATTATTTGGTAATACAGGCAATTTTTAAAAATTGAAACTCATATTGCAGTGTTTTCTTGTAAGTCAAAAATTATTTTTGTTGCTATAAAATGATAAAATTCTTGTTATTAACATTTTTAATATTAATTGATACCTCCTAATATTTAATGCAGTATTAATTTAATTAATATTAAACTTGTTTGGATTTTAAATAAATTGTACAATTAGTCAGGTACATACGGGGCAAAGTGAAATAGTTTGTTTCATTTTTTTTCACTCAATCATTGAATGTAAATCACTTACGTTTTCATTTATTAATTAATTGATTTGCATTCCTTCATTTACATTCTTACATTTGGGGCCCCGGGCGCCACGAAATGAGGGGGCGCCGCAAGGCGCCCCTCGTTTCGACGGAACACGACGACATTTAAACGGAAACGACATTTTCACGAGGAGCGCCTTGCGGCGCCCCCTCATTTCGTGCATCTTAGATACAAAAATAGTGGTAGGTACGGGGGACAGTGGCGTAGCTAGACCCGACTTTCGGGGGGGGGGGGGGGGGTTACTTCTTTTTATATATATATATATATATATATATATATATGTATATGTATGTATGTATTTATATATATATATATATATATATATATATATATATATATATAATCGTTTGGAAATTTTTCCTTTTCTTCTTTTTTTTCTTTCTTTTTCTTCTCTCTTCTTTTTCTCTTTTTTTTTTGAGACTAACATTTCGGGGGGGTTTTGTCCCCAAAACCCCCCCCCTTAGCTACGCCCCTGACGGGGGACTCTGGAGTGAAAAGTCATAGACACACGAAATAGGGAATCATTGCAATGATTCTCTATTTTTTCCTAGAGCACGAAAATATTCCTCTAAGTCTCCAAAACATTCATTTCCTTTCTATCATTGAAACAGATACAATTTCTGAGAATATAACTTTTGAATCAAACAAAAGGTACTTCTCTTTTGTCTAGTTCTCACCAAATTTTCTAGAATTCTGCCCCTGCGTGCAGTGACGTAACCATAAAAAAGTTTTAAGGGAGCACAAATTGGGGGCACTAATGTTTCTCAATTATTCGAAACAGAATTATTGCTTGTGTTTGAATTTGTATTATAACTCAAAAAAAAAAAAAAAAATGTATTTTTGATTGGATAGGAAAAAAGGGCAAAAGCTGTCCGGTTAAAATTTTGAAACTTTTTGCTTTAAAACGCAATTCTAAACTTTCTTTGCAGATGCAATGGGAAAAAAAGATAAAGTGGTTTCAATGGAAATTTCTAGAAATTGAAGCCTTAAAAACACGATTATAGGCCATGTTTATTGACTTTATGGTAAGGGAGGGAGCTCAGAGACTGTTTCGGATCGATTATTTTAAAAAATAGATTGAAATCAATTCCTTCTCCCTCTGTAAGTTTTCGAAATTGAAGTTTTAAAAACGCAACTTTAGACAAACTTTGAAGATTTCATTAATAAGAGGATCTGAAGCATTTCCCAGGAAAATTGTTCAAAATTATGGTTTAAAAAGTTTAAGCAATATTTTACATTCAGGGGCTATTAGCTAAAATTTTTTATAAGAGCTGTTTAAAAAACCCATTGCTTGTGATATTGAAGAAAGGCGGCATGGGGACCCTTGCACGAATATTTTCTTAAACTCAAGTCTTAAAATGTAATTTGCAAAGCCTCATTTTGTATATAATATTAGGGCCAGTGATTTTTCGAAATTAGAGCTCGAAAAACGCTATTCTGAGCGATTTTCGATGCTGTTGAGTATTTGTGGGCTTCTCCTTAAAACTTAAAAAATTTGATGCAAAAGAATAACATGTTATTTATAACATATATGAAAGCTTGTATTAAGTTGGTACAAGTAAAACCAAAAAATCTTGAAAAGAATCATTGGTTGAGTCCGTGTCGAAATGTAATTTTGATGTAATTTACTTCGATAAATACATTTTCAATTTATAATATGCAAAAGATTTATTCGTTTTCTTAGTTCGATCAATATGAATAACCAACTCAGTTGTAATTGTTTGTTTTTTATCTAGTGGGATAACATTTTACTAGATAAATATTTGGATTTTCAACATTTCCATTTTTCAAAAAGTTTTTCGGGCATTAATGTTTCTCAAATATTCGAAACAGATTCATTGCTTGTGTAATTTGTATTATAACTCTCTGATTGCTCTGTTCATTAATACGAAAAAAAAAAAAAGTATGTATTATGCATTGATGTTACAACTGACTTGATTTTTCTGTGTGTAGGGGGGGGGGGGCTGGAAACTTTCGCCCCGGACGCCGTCAGCTCTTCAGACGGCCCTGACTCCGGTAATGTTTGACGAGTAACTTTGTTGTTTTGACCAGTTCGCCGAAATTTTTTGAAAATGAGCCGTGAAACAACTATAACGGAAAAAGGTCATCCTTACACCCTTATCCGTGTTTTCGTCAGCTTTCGTGAGTTATACAAATTTACATTTTTTTTCCCGCTAAAATTTATCTTTTTACTTTAATACAATAAAGTTTACGAAATTATAACTTCGAAAAATTACGTGTTACGATACAGTAAAAACCTAAGTTTTAAAAGTTTTTTAATTTGCTTATTTCCAACTAAAGCGAACGCTTCTCTTCCTACCGATGACACTGAAGTTTGCAATAAATGTGACGTCATTAATTGACTAAATTTTTAAACACCATGCCGTAAAACTTCCTGGGTAAAGGAGTGAATGGGACTCAAAAATTGTCTATCATTTGTAATCAGAGTCAGTTACTTAATAAAATGAGCCACTTTTAAGCATTCTCTGAGCATGTTTGCCAATCTGATTTTCTATGAAAATGAACGCTTCGCCTTCTATTAGCAACATTGAAAGTCTGCACACGGGTCATTTCGAATCTGGAGGGGAGGGGGGGGGGAAGAGTACTCAATGACAGGGGTACAAAAAAACCACAAAAGCCAAGTCCACGTACTGAAAATACGTTAATTTTCCACAGCCAGTGGCGCACACAAGGGAGAGGTCCAGGGGGTCCGGACCCCTCCCATAGGTCTTGCTTTTTTTCCCCGATTGATTATGATTCTATGTATTTTGTGCCTAAAATAATTTCAAACAAAAGGTAACAATAATTTCAGTTTTAATAAGTGCAAAAATAAAATCCTCAAGATTTTAAAAAAATATTGAGCACTTTTCCTATAACAAATTGCTTATAACAAGCAGAATGGTGATTATAAATGAATACACTGTAATAACCATGTTTTTAGTTTTGTAATAACAGATCATATTAAGTGACATTTTATGAACTTCTTTAATCCTATGGTGCTTCTGCAACGATGAATTTGCTTTGCCGAATCATTTTTTTTTAATTATGAGAAAAGTTAATGCGTATATTATTTTGCTTTCTGGTAATGTATTTAAGTATAGTTCATTAGTTAATGCTAATTATTTATTCAATAGTTTATTTTTTACAGTTTTTCGTTCTCGAGAAACGATAAAATCAAGTCAATATGTTTAACGGCGTATTGGGGTATGATATGAGAATGAGGCTTTCGATCTTGAACCCTCCCCTTGCAAAATTCATGTGTGCGGCACTGTCCACAGCGAAGGGGAGGAATTTCCCCCCCCCTTCTTTAACGCCCTTAAATGACGGGCCTGATCTGCAACAAATGCGACATCACTTTAGGATTACATTTCAAACATTGGCTTATGTAATTCTCTAGGTAAAGGAGTAAGACTCAAAAATTTCCGCAATTTATTATCTGCAGTATGGGGGAGGTAAAGAGAATTGACGTGACTTGACTCCCAGATAACTGCTGTCCTCTAACAATATGTTAGCATCACTTTTACCTGTACCTACGTAACTGGCAAAAAAGAACAGCCCGGGGCTGAATGGCCATCCCGGGGACTTGTCAAACCGCACCTTTCGAACGTTTTGTCGTCGTACTTTTTCATTTCTCGTTTTACAATGCATTTCCTCCGAGTACTAACTGCCAGTTGGGATTCGCTTCTTTCAAAAGCCAAAACGCAACTCCAGAACAAAAATTATCATTGTTTATTTTAATAGTAAGACTATTTTTACTTACTTGCAAGAAATCAAGAAGGGGCTAACCGTAAATAATGTCACACTTTTTACTTCCTTTTACAAAAAAGGAAGTATTGTATTCGCGAAAAAATTTTCACCCAAAGATCAGCCTTAATTTCCATTTTGCTCACCCCCAAATGAATGTTGAGTTTTTTTTTCAACCCGACCACATGTGGATATGTGCCAAGGAACGTACAGACACCAGAAATATCCATTTTGACGATCCCCGAGTTGATTACAACGGGTTTTCTCGTGACGTCTGTATGTACGTATGTATGTGCTTATGTGTGTATATATGTCGCATAACTCAAGAACGGAATGTCCTAGAAAGTTGAAATTTGGTACGTAGACTCCTAGTGGGTTCTAGTTGTGCACTTTCTTTTTTGGTTGCATTCGACTGCTCCAAAGGCGGTCTTTTGCCTCTATTTTTGGGGGAAATCCTTGTTAATTTCGATGTAAACTCAAGTGGTGTTATAATTTGGCGGACACTTGGCGATATATTGCCAGTCTTTTAGTCGCAAACTTGCCGACAAATTTGGCGATTTTTTTAAAATCTGGTTCCATATTGGCTTCTGTTGGTGATATTTAGAGAGTAAACTATTGAATCACATTAAAACTGCCAATAATGAGAAAATTACATTAAATTGGAGTAAAAGGAAGTCATGTGATGCACACATCAGCTCGTTTATCAACATGTTCGGCAGCCTTCTGTTCTGTCACAAAAAGCCACACTTCACCTTACCCCGCCCCTTTTCACATGTCACCCTACTTTCATAAGCATATACGTATAAAAAAAATGTGTGATGTCACTTTATTTTTTACCTCCTCCCTATCCGTCTAACAAATGTCACAGTTTCATGAGTTCTCCTCCTCCCCCACAAAGCGTAACATCCCTTGTGGGCAGCTCCAAAGTATTCATTCAGCTACTTTGATCCACAATTTCTATGGTTTAATTTTCCAATAGGCCCGTGAGGCCTGACCATCATGCCTGACCCTAACTCATTGGCTCCTAAAAATTACAGACAATTTAGAAAATCAATAAAAAAATGTACTTTTAGTTTGTTTAAAAACCGAAAGCAAGGCATAAAATATTTAAATACAAATGCAAATACAAATACAAAAGTGACCACCAGCAGCAGGCTCTGGGAGCAACTAGGCTAGTCCTAGTCAATTTACAATCCCCAGTGAAGATCAATGGCCCCCTTAAAACTTTCTACTCCCATGCTCATTACCACCTCTTCCGGTAAGCTGTTTCAAGGTTCCACTACCCTGCTAAAATAATTATTTTTCCTAACATCCATGTCAGCCTGAGATTTAAATAGCTTAAAACAATGACCCCTTGTCCTGTTTTCAGTGCTAAACTTCAGCCCCGAAACATCTTTCATTTCAATAAATTTAAACAACTGAATCATGTCCCCTCGGTCTCTTCTTTGCTCAAAGAAGAGAAAAACCCAAAGCAATTATGTGTTAGAAATTAGAACTTAGGTCCGAAAATTCATAAGACAGATATAACAGAAGTTTCGTGATGGTTAGAGCACACTGTTTGTTTAGTTACAGCCAATTTGCGCATGCGTCAGGTCTGCTGTCATTTTATCAAAATAGGGAGGGAAACCCGGAAGTAAAAGGTTCAAAATTCCGTGTTCAAAGACAGCAAGTGCGAGCGGTAAGTGCCCATCCTCAATCTATCGCCCCTTTTTGAAATGGCATCTTTCCTGAGTGATAGTCTTTGCTTTCGAGAACGGACAGTACCAGTTCACGTCTGAGCAAAAAAGTCGAAAACATTCCCCAAAGATAATAAGGACTTGGAAAGTGGAAAGAAGAGGGGGTGGGGGGATAAAATCAAGATCAAGACAACGTAATTCTAACAGCCTAACGCTAACCCAGATCAAGTATGAAGAAAAATTAAGACCACGCAATATATTTTAAATCTATCTTTTCACAACTCTTAATTCTATTGTAACTTGCATTTTCTGCAAGTCCGTCGTTCAGAGGGGTCAGAGGGGTCAATTGCAACCATCTGACTTTAAAAAATGTATGCTTTTTACACATAAGTGGGCGTGGCTTTTGTTGTTTTCCGATAAAATTTGCTTGAGCACACACATCCCTTGCCACCCCGTGGAAAAAGTTTAAATGACTGGCCTGAATTCTTGCATTAAAAATAACCAAGTATGCCGACCGTTTTCATATAGAAGTTAAAAACAGGCTGCGGGGTCGGACTGAGTTTGGGATAAAGGAGTCGGAGTCGGAGCTAGAGTTGATCATTTTCCCTCCGACTCCGCAGTCCTGGTTAACCGCTTCAGTCGGAATTATGAAATATTGGACCAAAAATGTGGATATTTGGTACACAGTGTACTATGGTAAAGCGTATCTTATAGACAAAATTTTGAGTTTGTAGGAGAAAAATTTAAAGAGTTATGGCACGTCCAATATTCCGGACTTATATATTTGAAATCAATATTTCATATACAAAAACGATAAAATACCGAACAAACTTCATTATAAAATGTTCTAAAAACAATTATAAACCATAATATAAGCGTTTGAAACGATTAATTAATGATTATATACTTTTTAAAAAAAATCAGGAAAAAAACCTCGCTTTTCAGATGAAAATCCATGGTTGGAAAAATGAGTTACTCTCTATCTCTCAATCCTTATATGTCAGTGTTGCCAATACCCAAAACGAAAAATTATTTCACAGATTATAATAAGTAGAATTTAAAGAGTCAACTACAAAAAATAAGATAAATAAAAATAAACTAATTAAATCAATTATTAAATGATTAGCAGCTGTTTAAAGTGTATGTCCGCTATACCGGACACCAGGTCTGAAGGGGTTAAAAGCATCCCTATGTTGTTTATCCAACCGAACTTTAGCATAATCCGATCTGGGACCGGTTCCGAAAATGTTCGGATATTCGATTCTCAACCCATTCTTTATCTAAACTTCTTTTTTTTCCCCTCCAGTTTTCTGCTGATCAGATTTTACCAATGGACTTCATTATTTCAACGTGTGTGTGTGTGTCTAGTTTTATTTTCACTCATTTATGCAGGGTTTTTTTCCTCAACATTATAAGAAGATCTGTTAATTAAATCTCCCATTACAGATAAGTGGTTTTAAATACAATGAATAGTAATGAGTAGATCATTTTCAATTAAGGACGCTCGGTAAATCACCAAAGCTTCAAGGTCACCTGTCTCCCATGAAGATGCTAAAAAAATGTCACTAATGGAATTACTTGGATATATGTTGCTGAACGTGCAGAATGCGGTGAGGTGGATTTTCTATTTATAAAAAAAAAATGGTTTGTCCATGAAAACCAGCTTACGCCACAAGTCTGTGAAGGTCATCTTAGTCTTGCGTAAAAGAAGACTTTTCTCACCTATTTCTTATATTATGTTTTATAATTGTTTGAAGAACATTTTATAATGAAGTTTGTTCGGTATTTTATCGTTTTTGTAAATGAAATATTGATTTCAAAAATATAAGTCCGGAATATTGGACGTGAAATAATTCTTTTAATTTTTCTCCTACAAGCTCAAAATTTTGTCTATAAGATACCCTTTACAATAGTACACTGTGTACCAAATATCAACATTTTTGGTCCAATATTTCGTAATTCCCACTGAAGGGTAAACTTACTGACGTTACTAATCCAAAATACATTAATGATCAATTAATGTAACTAATATATTTCTAATAAATTAATCCATAAAAACCGAGTCTTGATTTTGGTGAGAAGAATTTATCAGTCAAAGGTTTTGCAAGTATTCAGGCAGTTAATTTATATTTTGAGTTGGCGATTTGACGGCGGTTGACAGAAGCTTTTTTAACCGTAAATATTATATATATATATATATATATATATATATATATATATATATATATATATATATATACGGGGGGAAACTTAGAGGGGTTTCTTGGTTGGTGAAAAGGGGATCGCGACGTGAAAAAGGATGGGAACCACTACTCTAAGGGCTACTTGTCGATAAATTTTTTTCTGATTTCGTTCATTATTTCTTGAGATACAACAGTCACAATTGACGACAAAAAAAGTTCTATAACCCATTTTCCCGTTTGAGATATTGACTCCAAAATTGAAGCAGCTCCTGTACCTGCTAAGCGCAACATATGGACCAGATTTTAGTTGATTCCACCAGTTACTTCTTGGGGAATAGCAGGCACGCATAACTCAAGAAACGTCCCATTTCTCCACCCCCCTTGGAGGAATTCGCGCCAAAAAGTTATTGGGCATAAGTTTACATAGGGGCACATATGTTTACCAAATTTCGTTTGATTTCATGCGGTAGTTTTTGCTGTTGAGTTGCAACAAAAAACTGGTCTCACACACACATTTTCCAAAAATGGTCGAAATGGACTCAGCCCACCTCAAATCGTTCGAATCCATCAAAATTCGAAATTCGAAAATTTGCACGAATCCAATACTTTCTTCTATATATTAGATATGGAAAAAAGTAAAAATGGGTGCACGTGGAGGATGGTGGATTTTTCACCACAGGTAAGCGTTTGAAACGATTAATTAAATAATATATATTTTTTAAAAAATCAGGGAAAAAAACCTTGCCTTTCAGATGGAAATCCATGGTTGGAAAAATGAGCCACTCTCTATCTCTCAATCCTTATATGTCAGTGCTGTCAATCTCAAAACGAAAAATTATTGCACAGATTATAATAAGTAGAATGTAAAGAGTCAACTACAAAAAAAAAAAAAAAAAATCAACTAATTAAATCAATTATTAAATGATTAGCAGCTGTTTAAAGTGTATGTCCGGTATACCGGACCAGGGGCGGCAAATAGGGGGAGCGAGAGGGGGCAGTTGCACCCCCAAATTTTTTGCACAGAATGATTAGACATGGGCAAATTTAGTTTACGTAAATTGCAAATCAGAGACCATATCGTCGCCTCAAAGCAACATTAACTCAGAGCAACATAGAGCCTAAGACATTTAATCCCAGAAATAACACTAAGGTATCCTACTGTTGCTCTGAAGCGACGATATGCCAAAGGTTTTTTTTTTTTTTTTACAAAACACGTCCACTGATTCTCGATAATAGTCAATGAATCTTGAGACATTTCTACTACACAAGCGGATTTTGCTATTTGGATGTAACTTAGAAAATTGTAAATCATTTGCAGCCCTTTTCAGAGCAGAAAAAAGTGATGGAGAATCACAGTTTGTTTCAACTAAAAAAGTAATCTCCTCGTGCGGACTAAATATTTTATACTTGTGTGTTCAGTGTTATGAGAAGACTAGTGGTGTGGCTGCACGATTTTACAAGAAATTCCTTAGTATTTTGCGTACGTTGTTACGCTTATATTTTAAATGTATATTTAGTTAGTGAGAGAACACCGATTCCTTTTGGTAGAAAGACATTTCAGCAACCCAACGCTTTGTATACATTCATAGAAAATTCTTACAAAAGGCACACTATTTTTGAAAAAAGTCATTCATCAACAAATGCCTTTTCTGGTTACTCTTTAACTTTGTCATTTCTGCACAAGATATTCTTCAAAAGTTAAATTTATAAAAACCCTCCTTGTTAATTTTGGACTGTTTGAAAGCGACTCTTTCAAGGAAAAGCCAACGCCCTTTTACATGCGTATGACTTAGTTTGAATGTTTATTCGCTTTGTTTGTATTGTGGAGAGTTAAAAAAATTCTGTACTTTATCAAAACATCTTCAATCCGCTAACCTTAATTTTCGGTCTGTCCATGGTTCAGCTAAATCTACAGTCGAAACAGTTAATAAATTTTGCTTGGATGTATATTTCAACCAAGAGCAAAACTTTAAAAAAAATCTTAATTCGCGCCAATTTTTAAAAGGCGGAAAAAAATCCAAATGAATTTAGAAGGTGACAAAAATCAACATGATGATATAAAGTCGCAAAATTGAATTAGTATTTTGTATCAGATAATAGATTGTTTCTAATAAAATTAAAATAAGATTTGATGATAAAGATTTATCTGTATTGTTGGCCTTAATCTCAATGTTATATTGATAGGTTATTGAAAAGGAGAAATAAAATGTTTCAATTATAAGTAAAATTTATAGCACTGAGCAAGAAGAATTGTTTTGCAAATAGCCACTATACTATTCAATGATGAACAAGAAGTTCCGTCTAGAACTAGACGAGCCTACTTTCCCGTATACCCATACTACTTTCTAGTACCTGATCAATATTCTCAAAAATAGCTAAAATCGCAAATTTTTTCAAACATATTTTTTTTAATATTTTAAGCTGATTTCTAGGAATAAAATATTCCTTACTTTTCTTCAAAAAAAAAACGAACAAATAAAATAGCAGCACCTTTTAAACAAAGCAGCTAATACACTTCTTTCCATTAAAAATTTTTTAACAGCTTTCAAAACGAAAAAATAATAAGTTCATTAAAATAAATACATCATAAAAAAAAATCGTTTCTTTTTCCCCTGTTGCCGAAAATAATTTTTTAAACGAATTAATGCACTTACCAAAATAAAAAAAAAAACAATAAAATGTCAACTTAAAGAAATAATTTTCATTGTCAAAAAAAAAAAACAAAAACGTCTGCGCATATTTTTCGAGTTTATTCACCGAAAACTAAATACCTAAATTAAAACTTTAGCGTGAAAATAAAAACAAATCATATCAACAATAATTATTTCACAGTTAAAACCACAGCAGCGGAGTCGGAGTCGGAGTCAATCTCATTTTGGGATAAAAGAGTCGGAGTCGAATATCCAAGAATCGGAGTCAGTCATTTGTCCTCCGTGTATACATGTTTGCCAAAGCTACGAAGTCAGAGTCGAAGTCGGGGAGTCGGAGTCTGATTAATTGTCGGGAACAGGAGTCAGAGTCGGTGTCAGGTCCCCCTAAATTCTCGGAGTCGGAGTCGGGAGTAGGTCGTCAAGAGCTATTTCCAACAAAGTTTGTTTGAAGTAAATCCGCCTTCAAGTACGGAATCTACATTGACTTTCAGTTTCCCCGTAGGCGCTAATGTTAAGGGATTTGAACTGTTCAAAATTGAACGGAAAATTGTTCAAATCAAAAAGATATCTTATATACAAGTTTTTTTTATCAAAAGCTTTTTCCTACAAAGTTGGTTTGAAGCAAATTCGCCTCACAGTTCGGAATTGCTTTGAATTTCCCCGTAGGCGCTAATGTTAAGTTTTTTTGAACTGTTCAAAATTGAACAAAAAATAGTTCAAATCAAAAAGTGAAATACGGGAATGAGGTGTCCTCGCCGAGATCTTTCGAACAAAAAAAAGTTTGTTCGAATCGGACTATTCATTCAAAAGTTATTAGGGGGGGACAGACAGACAGACAGACCGACAGACCGACAGACATTTTTCCCCATCTCAATACCCTACTTTCCAATTTTTAATTTTTCAATATTTATTTAATTATTTTATTTATTTTTGACTTTTTTTCGTTTTTCACGATATTTTTAAGATGCATTAAGCCTTCTTTCATGCTTTTTTCTTCTTTTTCTGACTTTTACTGGGAAAGTAGGCTAAAAACGAAGAATAGCACAATATTCAAAGTTACCTGGGTTATTTTCAAGAGAAAAATCTAAGAGATGTGTTTTCTAACTTTGTAGCTTCAACTGTTTTTCAACCATTCCAATTGGCTCAGCTAGTTGTGAAAAATCATTTTTGTGCATTAGGAGGTTAGAAAATTATCTTCGGAGTACAATGGGACAAAAAAGACTTTCATCTTTAGTTATATTGTCAAAAAAGTATGACATTGCATATCGATGGAATAAAGTAACACGATTTCCAGATTCTAAAAATCGTACATTAAAACTTTCTGAAAGGTAAAAACTAATATCAAAATATTTTCAAGAATAATTTATGATCAAATAAAATTATATTAATTAATATTTAAACTCTCTTAATAGCCTTATTTTTATAAATACTTAATCCATTTTATGATCCTATCTTGTTAACCAATATGTATTTTAATCCAAACTGAGATAACTCACATTTAAAAAACTCGACCCCCCAAATGAAACGTTGAAATGCCGCCCCTGTACCGGACACCAGGTCTGAGGGGGTTAACAGTTATCCAAACCATCTAAAATGAATTATTAACCTGATTCAAAGCCATTCACCATCCATCCACCTGGTATACGCCCAAAATGTCGCGGCCAAAATGTCGCGGGACAAAATGTCGCGGCCAAAATGTCGCCGGCCCAAAATGTCGCCGGCCCAAAATGTCGCCAGTCCAAAATGTCGCCGGTCCACAATGTCGCCGGCCCGAAATGTCTCCAGTCCAAAATGTCGCCGGTCCAAAATGTCGCCGGTCCAAAATGTCCCCGTCCCAAAATGTCGCCGGCCCAAAATGTCGCCAGCCCAAAATGTCGCCAGTCCAAAATGTCGCCGGTCCAAAATGTCGCCGGCCTAAAATTCGCTAGTTCAATTTGTACGAAAAATTTAAATGTACGTCGATGCTTTCCAGCATAAAAGTTGCGAAAGAATATTAATTGCCTTTCAAAGTAAGTTCCTTCAAAAATTCCAAACGTTTTCTCCTGTCTTAATTCGTAAACATCAGATTAATTCCAGAAAATTAATAGTTTTCAGAAAAACATACGTTTTTCTGTATACTATTACAAACGTAAACATGTGAAAGGCTGCTACAACGGAATTCTCTTTCTCGTTTAATCTGATTAATAATAATACTCAAGATGTAACATAAAGGATCAAGATGTAACGCAAGGATTCAGACAAAAAATTGGTATGGAAGTAAAACTAAACTGTTCTAAACGCGAATGAAAGAATAGTGAGGCACAATTTGAATATGGCAAGAGAATAGGCGGTTTGTATTTTTTGGCGTAATGAAGTAAAAACAAATAACTCCTTCACTCTAGCATATTATTACGGTAGCGACAGGTCAGTCATTTAGGGGATCAGGCGGAATGGCCCTCGACTTTGGATTTTTTTTTATATACAAGTGGGAGTGGTTTTTATAGCAATCCTATGAAATTTGCATTGGTTATACATACGCTCGTTATACTCCCTCTCCCCTTTCACTGGAAAAATTCGAAATCGCGGGCCAGGGTGGAAATAAAGTAGAAAAGTATCTTAATGAAATTTAATTTTCTCATAGATTTATCAACATTACCCTAAGAACTGTAAAAAAAAAAAAAAAAACTACGTTTTCAGTGAGATATACGTTGGTTAAAGTAAGATCAAAACTGCCGTGGGAACTCCCATCTCTTATGAGTAAAATTCTGAAATTACGTCGAAATGTTCACCGTCAAATCTTTTGAAATCAATGAAACCCGTAACTGCTAAAACAGGTGTCTTTCACTCAGATTTTTGAAAAACGACTCTACGCGATGACAAATATTTTCAACTCTCAACATTCATGAAATTTATATATTCGATAGAACATCAAGGGACAATTTCAGAACAGCTATTTTATTGAAGGTTTTCAAGAGGATACTTTCATGCATGCGAAGTAGCGCTTGTCAGCTAATTACATTTTCCAATTTTAAATAGGAAAGAAAAAATTTCATAATGTAGGGTGAAATAACTGATATCAATGAGATTATTCAGATCAATTTTGACCTAGACTTAATTTTAAAATGAGTTTCAAAAAGTAATAGTTCCAGCTCAATATAGCTTGGTAATTCAGAAAGAAAAGAATATTGATAATAATAATAATAAACAAATAAGTTTTTCTCTCAGAAAAAATTGCGGTTTTAATTAGTGAATTTTTACTACGCAAATTATATAAGAATGCAAACTCAGTTTTTATTTAACACTCACGCTAGTTAAAGTGCTACAAAAATGAGAGGAATACACGGCTAATTTAGATTTTATTGATATCATGCTCAACCTCTCATATATAAATTCAGTATATTTTTTATTGTTTATTTAATTACACTGACTCACGTAAACGATTACGAAACTCAACTTAGAACGAAAATAAGGCTTGTTTTCGTTTAATTTCACTTGTATACTACATTTTTGTATGAATCCTCGCATTACTTCTTGAGATATAGCAGTCACATAAAACGATAAAAATTATTCTGTGATCCATCCTTTTGGGATGACTGAAGCCAAAAATAAATGAGCAACTCGCCCTTTAAGATATACCTGTAGACCAAATTTTGTCTTAACCCTTGTACAGTAGACCCTCGTTTTACGCGGGGGTTATGTTCCACGGAAATGCTGCGTAAATCGAAACCGCGTAAATTGAGACCTAATATTAGTGTCAAAATAGGAATTAGGTTCCGTAGATTAAAAAAAATACTTCATTCTAGTGATGATTAATTGTATAATAAGTTTAATGTGTACTTATATCAATTTTTATGCACAATATGCATAAAGAAAACAAACTAATTTCGTGTTCTGTTTATGAAGAAGAGCTGACTATGATAGTTTTTTGGTAGTCATGAAGAACTTTTCCTCCAATTCTTTGCTTAGCATTAACTCACCCATGATCACTTGCGTCATTTCCATGTTAGAATCTTCTTTCACTAACAAATCAGAAAGATCATTCCTATTGTCTACGGATGGTTCGAAAATTTTCAATGTGAGCGTTTTTGGTTGTGTGTCACCGGAGTCGGTATCCGCGTTGGTTTTGACCTCCTTTGTCACTCCTAAAAGCTCTTCTTCCAGTGAGTTCTTAACTGTGTGAGTTTAATCACTTTACTTCTGATGGAAAAAGCTATGGAACCAATCGCATAAAATGTCTCCAAGGACCCAAGTTCGATTATTAGCACGCCAAAATGCAGTTAGTTACGTGTAATCTGCAATCTTTAGGAGCTTGGGTTTTGAAAGAGATGAAAATTTTACCTGTTTGCATTGCCGCATCTGCGTAAAACCGAAAGTCATCTGCGTAAATAAAATAAAGGTGTCAAATCTTCAACCGCGTATAATCGAAACCGCGTAAAATAAACCCGCTGAAAACGAGGGTCTACTGTATTACTTTTTGAGAAATATCAATCACAGATAATAAAAAAGAAAGGAAAAAACATTCGATTGCTCCACCCTCTGGTGTTATTGAGCCCAAAATCTGTCCCCCTGCTGCTTCCTAACATTTTATTTGATTCCGTTCATCATTTTTTGAGCAATGATATTCACGCATATCGATGAAAACGTTCAGTTACTCCACTATCTTGAACGAATTGACGCAAAAAACCACGCAGCCCTAAATCATATATGGGTACTTGCGGGTATCGTTCGAATTCTTACTACAGGTTTTGACGTAGAATGTCCCCAAAAAATCGGTCACATACAAACGCACACTATTCTTGAAGAAAAGTTTAAAATAATTTAGCGAACGTCAGAACTGAACGCCGTCAGAACGTTTTACAGTTGGTAGATAGCGAGTCACAAGAAATAAGATAACGTAACGCTTGTATTCTATTTGTTTGCTGAAAAACAGCCGAGAGTTGCGAATCAAAACGGAATAATCTTTTTAGAATTTATCATGAAACTCAGTTAGTCCAGTCCCATTTTTAACGGAGACATTCATTAAAGGCAGTAACCATTTATTCTGCAAATTTGGTGTTAAACATCATTTTTGTACATTTAAATTTTTCTTACCAACTGAATAAACGAATTTTGGATCTACGACATTTTGGACAGGCGACATTTTGGCCCGGTGACATTTTGGACAGGCGACGTTTTAGCCCGGCGACATTTTGGACCGGCGACATTTTGGCCGCGACATTTTGTCCCGCGACATTTCGGTGGCGACATTTTGACCCCAAACCCATCCACCTAGGAGTAACTTTAGTCAGGTGCAAAATGCGATGAAAGACGCATTTCAATAAAAGTAAAGCCTACTTTTGTTTATCCGGCCCGGCACCCGTTTGTCCGGATCTTATGTTAATCCTGATTACATTTGCAGGGCTTTTAAAAATGTTTCGTAATTGCATAAATAAGCATTTTAATTTGTGATAGCTAAATTATAAATTAGCCAAACATTCGCTTTTTATTTTGATTAAATGTACAACTCCAGCATAGATCGTGCACCAATAAATCATAGTCATCCAAGAAATATGTGAATTATTAGACAGTGTCAGCCAACGCCACTACAACTAAAAAAGTGTTTGTGCGAAACCATGTCGTGTAATGGGGTGGTATCCTTTAGTCAAAAGTACTACTTTTAGTCATTGAAATGGATAGAATGAGCAAAAAAAAAAAATACATAGACCCAGAAAATAATTTCATTTTCCCAACTGTTTTTTTTTTAATTAATTTTTTAAAATTTCCAATTTTTCAAACAAGGCGTGGTCTTAATGACGTCACAAATGATGCAATTTGGCGCACCTTTCTACTACGTTTCCACGTTATGATAATCAAGCAGCGAATTAAAATTGCGCTCTACGCTTGCTATCAACAATATCGTTGCCAATACACGTGAGTAAAGATGCGAATTAAATATTTTGTTACGTTGAATGGCAACATTGAATGGTATTTCATCATTTGTGATGTCACACGACAGAAGTGTAAACAATGAAAGCTCATCGATTTAAGTAGGTAATTTTTTAAAAATATTAAACTTAAATAAATTATTTAAAAAATGGTCAGATCCTATGTTTTTAAGCATGCTCTTTCAGAAAAAAATACTTTTAAAATTTTAGAAACGACCCCATTGTGTTACAAAACGTTTTATTGTTTTGCTGTAATAAAAGTTATGTCTGCTTTTTTTAGTAAGTTTTGCTTATTATCCATCTTACTTGTATTATGCAGATTTTTGATTTTCCCGATTGCCTTCGGTCCCAGTTAATCGAGATAAATGAGGTTGTACTGTGGTTCTAATTTTAACCAGGAAAATGAAATGTCTAAAACTCTCCATATTTACGAGGGCTGTTAGAAAAGTGTCCAACCTTATTTTTTTGTGCAAAAAGTTTATGAATAAGAATCAAGCGCACTTGCATGAGCAGACTTTGAACTCTTTTGCGCATGCTTGATTTTTTTCTCCTCTGTCAGCAGCGTCAGTCACTAGCAAACAGAGTTTGACTGACGTCAAATGCAGCGCTCCGGTTCAATTGCTTAGTTATCAAGTACAATAACGAAACGACTGGAGCAACACTAACCTCTCGATCGCCTCTTGAGTTTGGAGAACAACCAGAAGTCACAAGGGGCTCATATCAGGAGAATAAGGAGGCTATTGAACTACATGAGTCTGGGTGTTGCCAAAACAGCCCCGTCAAAATCAAGTGTGAACATTTTACTGAGAAATCGCCACCGAAGGCCGTCTGTATCTTCCGAATGGGCTGTCCTTCTGTTTCTGGTAAAATTTGATACAGTAGGGCTACTCCAATCGCTCCGTCCTTTTTCTTGAAATTAAAGAATCCAATGAGAGCCCTACATACTACCTAAGTCTAAGTCAAACTCTGTTTGCCAGTGATTGACGCTATTGCAGACGGGAAAAAATTCACACATTCGGGCAAAGGCTAGAAGTCAGTTCATGCAAACGCGCCTGGTTCATTTCCATTTGGTTTTCACACACACAATAAAAAGTCGCGTATGTTTGCAACAACCCTCGTATTTTACAACATCACAACATTTCTGTTTTTTTTTTTCTTTTTCTTTAAATTTATTTATTATTATTTTTATTATTGCCTAGAACAGGGATGCCTAACCTTTTCATACCGAAGATCATATTCTCGAAAACCGGTTGGAAGGCAGGCACCATTCTTTCAAACTGTTATCAATGGTCATACGTTAATAGTACATACACTTTATACGTATGCTCTTAAGAAACAATTCTGAAACTATGATTCAACGTTTAAAAACGTTGTAAATATTCTTGAGCCGAAATTACTAAATAATTCGTAGAAAATCACCAGAATATAGAATATATAAATTTCAAAGACAATGTGAGTTTCGACATTGCATTTCATTGGCCATTACTTCGTAAATAGGAGAATAACGTAATATTATTGGTCAGAAGCAATCGCCAAGGAATTCATCTATAAGTCGTGATATGTACTTAGATTTTATGATGTTCTTTGCTGAAAACTATGATTCATACTAGAAAAATGAAACCCAAGAACGATTTTATTTTGTGCGCTACTCTTTTCAATATTGGAACAATGGAAATTTATTTCCATCAAATACTTTGAAGACTGCGTCATGTCGCTCCGAATATCCAAAATTTCAATCTCTAGTTATTTTGTTCTTTCAGTGACAAACTCTAAATGCATGTAGCTGACTTGATTACATTTACTTGGTACGTAATATGTTTGATGTAAAATCTGATCGTTGACTTGATGATATTTAATTTAGTGATTACTAGCTGCGTTGCCCGGCTTCGCCCGGTCTACTTTGAAAATAAAAATTGTGTCAAGTGACGTATATTCAACAATCAGGCTTAAATAAAAGGAAAAAAACATCATGCAAAATTTTCCCTCCAAACAATGATGACAGATATTAAAATACTTTTAAGAAATTTAAATGAGAAAGATAGATTTAAAAAGCGTAACCATGGAAACACGAAGTAAAATAAGTTTAAGAATAGAAAATGAGAAAGATGGAAATAAACAATGGATTCAAAAAGCGTTACCGTGGAAACGGAAAATAGAATGGTGAAAAACTTGTATAGAGAACAGATTTTTGAACTTCGTTTAATTCGCTTGTAACTTTTTTCTAATGGAGATAGAGGGTTAAACTTACGATCATAGGTCGAGTTAGATCTGGAATAAAAAAAGCCGCTCTTTTCAGTTTTGTGAAAAAGAAAACTATGGGACAATCCCTTCATTTTTTATTGATAGATTTAATGAAGAAAGTAGTGCCTAAATTTCAGCGAAGTCTAAATAAATTCGAGCTAAAAATGCAAATAACTCCCGTCGTAATTAAGTTGGATCATTGAAACAAATTGCGTAGAACGCGGAAAGTTTTACTCTTTCCAACGATATATAATAATAATATATGCAAGTAATTTTTTACCCCCATAATCGAGAATTTATGAGAAAATTGGGCCTAAATTGGAATAAAAAAAGAATTATTCATCGATTTTTCTTTCGAACTGGTCTGCAAACCTTTTCAGGACTTAAAGGAACAAACTGTGAAAATTTCATCGAAATCGGCTGGGTAGTTCTCGAGTTTTGCGAGTTCAAACTCACAGACGCTTTTCGGGGACGTCATTTTATATGTAGAGAATGTATGTCATCATCTATGTAGAGAATCATTAAAAGTGAAAAAAAAAAAAAAATTACAAGACATTTTATTGAAAACTGAACTATTTTTATTGCGATCGCACGGTGACGGGCACAAGAAAACGATCGGCGTACGCTAAGGTGTCCTCAGGCATAGAGTTGGGGACTCCTGGCCTAGAATATTAAAACGCAGAGCGGGAGATTTCAACAACTTTTCAAATCAGTATTTGAGAGTAGCTTCCGAACAGAAACTTAAGAGCTGCCAACTTTTTTTTTTAGGATAAAAAGTAAAGTAGTAGTCAATTGTCCCCAGTTTCGAAAAATTATTGCTTTTATATATACAGTGGCTCCCAAAAGTGTTCGTACACTTTGAAATTTTTTAATAAAACCAAAATAACTCAAAACTGAATTCGAATATGAAGTCCAATATTTTTTCAGATCATTCCTACACTGTTTAAAAAAAACCTGAAAGTTCAGGTAGTTTTCTGACTGATTTTAACAGAATATTTCCGTGATTCAGTAAATTACCGCCCGATAGCCAGGGCTAGAGCCCCTTGAAAAAGACAGGCTGACTTATCCGACATTTTGGTTCCAAGACAGAATTGGATCCAACCTCGTTTCTAGTATTTATAAATACGTCATAATATTCGCTGGTTGCTAAGTCGTAAAATAATTGATGATAAGTTGAGTAAAATGTCACTTTAGGTAAATTTTGAAAGATAACTTCGTTTACAAATTCAGCTAAAATGTATCGGGAAATGTTTACGGTAATAAACCTCATTTTCATACCTTATTTGTTTTTAATTTGTATTAATTAAATTGTATTCATCCACAGAATAAAATAATCAAACATCAATCGGGCAACACACCTAAAGTTTGGACACCAGTTTTCTGCAATGAGGCTTTTGTACAAATGTTTATTTTTTTCGCCCGATAATTTTGGAACCAAAATGTCGGATAAGTCAGCTCCCCTTATATAGGAGCCTTAGCCAGGGCTAAAGCAGAATTACAACGCCAGCTCAGTCATTTCCAGCCGAGGACTGCAGTTTCGTGCTTATTAGCACTCATCAGCCCGGCATAGGAAAGTGACTGAGATGAAGATGGAAAACCTCTAAGGAAGCCAAGAGTGCCAAACAAACTGGTAGCTAATATAGAATTAGCGTAGACCAGACGAGTGACCGAAACAATGGTTCGGTTCAACTCGAGGATTGAAGGCAAAGGCATGGTATATTCAGTAAATTACCGCCCGATAGCCAGGGCTTCCATCTCCAGCTCAGTCACTTTCCTATGCCGGGCTGATGAGTGCTAATAAGCACGAAACTGCAGTCCGCGGCTGGAAATGACTGAGCTGGCGTTGTAATTCTGCTTTAGCCCTGGCTATCGGGCGGTAATTTACTGAATATACCATGCCTTTGCCTTCAATCCTCGAGTTGAACCAAACCATTGCTTCGGTCACTCGTCTGGTCTGCGCTAATTCTATATTAGCTACCAGTTTGTTGTGCACTCTTGGCTTCCTTAAGAGGTTTTCCATCTCCAGCTCAGTCACTTTCCTATGCCGGGCTGATGAGTGCTAATAAGCACGAAACTGCAGTCCTCGGCTGGAAATGACTGAGCTGGCGTTGTAATTTCCGTAATGCTTCAAAACATATTTTTCCTTCCAAAAACAGAAATATCACGAAAGGAAGTAACGAAAACAGAATTTTTCCATTTCTAGGGTTGCCGCTGTGCTGTACTTTGTTAGTATCCTGATTAGCCTTCAAGTTATGATAAACATCGCTTTTTGATAGTGCTTATTATAGCGCACCGTTACATTTTGTTAATTAAAAGCTTATTTAGAATAACAACTCAGATGTCGAAGACAAAATAGATAGCTTGCTATTTCACGTCTGGAAAGTAATATACTCGTACATCGTAATTGTTTTTACGCCTTTTTGCTTTGTAAGTTTGGAAAACTGTTTGCGCCATTTTCACACAGGCAGCTGTGTTTTGATCGTCCTGGAGATTTGATGTGGGTTTTACTGAGTCAGTATTAGAATATTATTGCGGTGTATTATTTTGCTCAATACTTCGAACAATTCCATTCGTTAGTCATATTGTGTGTTCTAGCGGTGAGAATAGATTTAGGATCTCGTGTTATCCATTTAAAATAAAGGCTATTGGATTACTTGTGTACAGATATGCAATGGAGACACTTCAACTTAGCACCACTGGTCACATGTAAGTATTGTAGAATATCTTTGTACATGTTAATATACAAATGTATTTTTCTTGTTAATATGCATTTGATAGAATTCCGATGGTAGCTGATTTAGAATTTATAGAACTATTATAAAGTTACTGTTTCTGCTCTAACGCGTTGTATTCTTGAAAGTCAATAAAACGTTAAATGCAAACATTTCGTATCAACCGGAGATTATCGTGGTGTGCGAGCAAGACAGAAAAAAGTCATTCAGTTTTTTTTTGACAGATTGAAAGTAAACATTTTGAATCTCTAAATAAAAGTATGTCTTGCTGTTATATTTTTTGCGAAAAGGCATAGCAGATTGTTAACCTTTGAAAATACAATCACAATTTTGACAAGAATAAGTTTTCTTGACTACTTAGAAATCTGGAAACATTCATTACTCCTTTCGGGATTTCATTTATAATAAAAAATATAAATTATTTAATTTATTTCCTTAGGATCTCATCCAACAACTTATTTGAGATTATTGCAAGTTTCTTGTTAAACCATTTCGGGTAAAACGAACTGATTGATATGTTTAGCCTAAGTATAATGCTTATGCACTAAAAATCTATGTTGCTATTCCAATGAGTGAAAAATGCGGAAATCACCGGGGGGGGGGGGTTATACATCATCTGAGCAAAAAATTCTTCACGTGTATGTCAATGATTCTGTTTTTAAACACAGTAAATTGGTATGCCGTAATATATTGCATGGAATAATATACCCTCCATCAGGTATATTATTCCAAGATAAAGTCAATCGGTTTTTAATGGTATTTTATTTGACTCATTCTGCCAAAAAAAAAATTCTATTTTTCATGTATGCTTTTCCATGCCATGCCAGAATATGTACGAGGAGATGTGGAAGGAAATATCGAGCAGTATCAGCATCAAAAATTGGTGTTATATTCAAATCCACTAATTTCCTTGCTGGTACTTTTCGATTATTTTTATTCATCTGAAGGTGCAAATTTCAAGATAATTGCTTGAAAGGTAAGTTATCAAGCAAAAATTTCACTTAAAATATATTTAAGTAATAAATACAAATTAAAAAAATAATAGTTTTTGAATGGTTAACTATTTTTATAATATATATTATTTTAAACATATGATAAAAAAACGAGAATGAAATTTCAGTAAAATATGTAAAAATGAGAAACGAAAAAATAGCGCAACGAAAACTCAAGAACCGAAAGTTCTGTAAAGATACAGAAAATTTAAAAACGGAAAAATACATGAACGAAAAATTTAAAAACGGAAAAATAGATCAACGGAAAGAAGAGAAATGGAATTTTCGTTAAATCACGGAAAATAACTTCTGTTAAGTCACGGAAAATAATTTAACGGAAACGTAATATTTACGGCAACTTTGCTGCCGGTACTTGATCCGTTATTTTCAGGAAATTTTTTTAACAGTGTATGTCATTCTAAATACAACCCATTGGTTTTTTCAAAATATTGACGGATCTTTTTTTCGAAATGGGTCAGAAAACGAAGAAACAGAGAAATAACACGCCACAAAAGTCATCGTACACTCAAATATTTTCGAATAAATTCATGATTAAAATTATCATATGTCGTTTTATTAATATTTTTGCATTGTGTTGACCCTTATAAGTCATTTGGCTTTAATTTTTTGTTTTTTATTCCTTAATATTGTGCTTATTACTGTAAAAAGGCTGGTATTCATAAAAAACAGCGAACACCATTCAAAATTTGAATTTTTTCCCCACAGTAGTGGTAAATTGGTTTGAAATGTCTCTAAATTAGTTAATTTATTTGTTTGTATAGTAAAGTGCTTGATAAAATAATTTAAAGAAAGGAAACGGACCGAAAACAAGATAAGAAAAGGTCAACCGGCAAAGCTGACGAAACGTGATCGGAGATTTAAAGTTAAAAAAAAATATGAAAAATACACATTTGAGTGCTGTAAAAGTTTCTGCAGAGTTAAATGAAACATTTTACATTTAATTTTCACCTAAAATTGTTCGTCAAGTTCTCTGATTAGCTGGAATAAATGGGACATCTTCCCGCAGAAATTTTCTTGGTCGTGCGTAAAACAGAAAGCTTACGCTTTTCGTCGCAAAATCAATGATAATTAAGCTAAAATCGTTTTCGAATCATGTCTTATTTACAGATAAACATTAATTTAACATTTTTGGTTAAATTATTGTATAACTGTAAGTGGAAGAAAAAATTAGGAACTTAATCTTAAGAACGTATTTGGATCAGATTATCAGGACGATGGAGGTTTTCTAGTGTGAGGGTGCATATCAGCATCAGGACTTGGTAGTTTGGAATGTTTTGATGAAATAATGAATCATGCTGTTCCTTTAAATATTTTAAAACCCAATTTTGAACTCTTAGCCAAAAATTTGGTTATTGGAAACAACTTTGTTTTTTATCAAGATAACGATAAGAAGCACACGGTTTTCAACGTTTGCGTCTAGTGCCTCGAAAATTTTCCCCAAGTTTAGTAAATATCCTCTCAATCTCCAGATTTTAACTTAATGTAACGTATTTAGAGATATCTGGAGGCTATATTACGAAAATTGGGCTTTAAGACGAAAACAGAGCTAGAAACAGTGAGACTCGAAGTGTGGTTGAACACTTACTCAGAAATTACGCAAAAAAAAAGAAAGAAAAAGAATGAAATCTATTCCCAGACGTTTAAAAGGTGCTATGAATACCGTATGATATTCTACTAATTAATAACTTAATCAAAAGTTAGATTATTCAATAATATATAGACATTTTATAAAGTGTACGAAGACTTTTGTGAGATAAAATTACCGGCACTTTTTGGTTTTTGATTAAAAAAAAATCAAGTTTTAATATTTTTTAAAAACTTTTCATGTAGTTTTGTTAAAAGTTGATCATAAATCTTATAATTAAATACCTATTCCGAAATATTAATTCTAACCAATGGATTGGGGCCTATTTCGTTGAAAGTCGTAGGTGTACGAAGACTTTTGGGAGCCACTGTAAGTGTGCAGGAATTTGGTTGTTTTTCGATAAAATTTGCATTTGGTCCTTTGACCTCTTTTTCTGGAACAATTCGAAATGACTGACCTGCCAGCCGAGTGAAGCGTTGGGCAGTCTATAATTTCATTTGAGGTTGAAAAATTTTTGAAAAATAATTACCTCCCAGAGAGCCATTGCTGAAGTTTTCAGGGATTTTGTTTAACATTATATATAAAGACTATACGTCCCGTGCGGAACTCTGCACTGTGCTTCGAATCGCTTCATAAGGCATTTCGCTCTTTAAAAATTTCAAAGAAAGAACATTATGAAGAAGAACCGAAAAAAGTAAATGGAAAAAAATAAGCGCACAAGAGAAGGCATGTAATTTGAAGACATCAGTAACAAAACCTCGTTAAATACAACGCTGTGATAATTTGATCATCGCTCACCTTTTGGTTGTACGTATTTTCAATGCAAACATAAATATCATTAAAAGTGTGGCTGAGTGACTCGTGAAAAAGCAGTAATTTTTGCATGTGAAAAAACAGGCTGTGGCAAATACAGTCCTGCCCATGTAAGCATCTGAGGGAAAAAAAGAAACATTAAAGAGATATTTATTGGCACGGACTCGAACTGGCACCATTCTGATTAACAGCACGACAATCCAACAACCCTAGCAATTGCGCCTTCCTTTTCGAATGCTATTCATTGAAGGAATGCGTTATAAAAAACAGCAAAAAAGCTTTTTTCCGAAAATAAAATAAAATCATGCTTCTATATTTTGTAATGTCAGCATGATACGATTTAAAATTATTCGTGAAACATGGAATTTGATTAAAGAATGAGGAAGATTTCACGTAGCGATTGAAACAAACATTCTAGAGAAGTAATAAATTCGATTGAAAATAAGTGTTTTTATTTTTTAATATTGAACAATTTCCCATAGCAGGCTGCTTTAACCGTTACGGCCTCAATGCTCGCACATGTTTTTCTTTTAATCAAACACTTAAAATTCGAAACCAAAACTAGTTGAATTTAGTCCGTTTTTTAAGTGTAATTTTTCAAACGTAGACAAAATGTGTTTTTTTTTCTTTTCAGCCGAAAACAGAGGAGTAGAAAATGATTTCTTACTAATGAAGTTGACAGAGCCGATCCTACGGTGTCGGCCGCCCGTGTGCAAAGACCTAATGTGCCGCCCCTGAAGAGCAATTTGCATGTTTTGACTAATACTTAACGCCCATATAAATATTTCTTCAAATTTCTGTATCAAGTTCTAATTAAAAAAAAAAAAAAAAAAAAAAAAAAAAAAAAACAGAAGGATGCATTTATGTAAAAAGTTAGAAACTCCTTCGGTACAATTTATATCTTTGAAGAAAGTAATAGGTACCGAAATTTACTAGTCGTAAAAACGCATTTTATAGTCTGTCTTTGGTGACATCAGAGGAAGGGGGGAGGGATTGCCCCCAGAAAATATACGAAATTGACGTATGAAAAAGAGCTGTTATTAATCTTCGGTTGTGTTTGGTTGCAAGGAGAAAAAAGTCGGGAACATTCAAGGTCCATGGAGAAATTTTCAATATTGACGTCAAAAACTGATATTTTAGGAAATTTTTCGAGACTTGAGGAGAAAGTAATGTTGGAGTTTTTTCCTGAAATTCTTTCAAAATTGATGTCGAATTGCAGCTATTTTTTGTGACCTTAGTTTAGGAAGGATCGACGCTCTTCCCGAAAATGTTCTGAAACAGTAGTTTTAAACACGCAATTTCGGGTTATCTTTGTTGAAATTGCTGGAGGGAGGAAGATTCGGTCGTCCCCTATCGAAAGTTTTCGAAATTGAAGTTTAAAACTCAAATTTAGGCTGTCTTTGGTGACATTAGGGGGTTTGGCATCTTTCCCCCGGTAATTTATCGGCACTATTGTTTCAAAAACACATTTTTGGCTAGATTTGGACACGATAGGGGAAATGGGAAAATATTCCGAACTGAAATATTTTCCGGAATTAAAATCAATTTTAGGTTATTTTTGTGGAGGAAGGATTTTGGGGCTCTAAAAAACACAATTTTGTGCTATCTTTAGTGACGTTAAGGAACCTAGGAAGCTTCAGCGGATCTTTCTGAATATTTTTCGATATTAAAATATCTGAAAAATACAACTAAAGACTTTTCTCCACCTCACCCTTGATGGGGGATGCCGGATGCCCTAGCGCCGTTAAAATTTACATAAGCCATCCGGAATTTTTTAGAAATGGAAGTCCCAAAATCATATTTTAGGCATTGTTTGATAACGATGGGACAAATAGCGGGCGGGGGCTCAGTGTGCCCTCAAGAATTGTTTTTTGAAACTGATGTCAATTTCAGGCAAGTTTAGGCAGGAAAGGTTTGGTGGCTCCACGGAACCGTCTAAAAACGAAAATTTGAGCTATGGTGATTACGTTGGAGAAAAGGGGGATCCGTGGTATTTCCTCCAAGATTCTTCGAAACTGTTGATTGAAAAACGCAATTTTAGTTTGTTTATGAATACATTAAGTGAAAGGGGGTGGGATTGGAGGCCTCTCTAGAGACGCTAATTCAGATTATCTTTGATAGTAATGTTAGGGAATGGATTTCAGGGCCCTCTACCGCAAACATTTCGAAAAAGAAATTCGAAAAATGCCATTGAGCAATTTTTGATGACGTTAGGGAAGGCTGTCTCCAGAAAAGACATTTTGGAGTCATCATTTTTAGGCTATGTTTGATTACAGTAAGGATGAATAAGAGACTTAATTGGATACTTAAAATCGGTGGTTCAACCAGCGAAATTTTCCGAAATTAAAGTCCTAAAAACGCAGTTTGAAGCCTTCTTTAGTCTCGTTAAGGCATCCTTTTGGATCTTCGTTTTGGAGTCACACTTAAAATTTTTTAACCCGGTGCAAAGGCCCTGTCCTCCTACCTGATCTGAAACCGGGCAGTTCATTCGCGATTTTAATTAGAAAAAATTGCTGTAAAGGGGGAAAATTAAAAATTTTAGTTCGTTGATTATATATTTTTGACTCTCAGGGGATTCGCAATTTTCCATTGTGTCTCCTCTCCAGTCTCCACGTATCCACGGCTACTGAGCACAGAATTTGTTGTTTGAAATACTTGCGAGAGTATCCTATCAGTATATTTTTTTTACACAAAATATGTCTTCATTGTTTAGGGTCAATAAAAACTTGGGAGGCTGGGTGAAGCATTAGTGGTCTTTAGAAGGCACCCTTTCATGCTTCGGGGGAGGGGGGGGGGATTTTCGTCACTGCCCCTCCCCTGTATCCATGCCTGATTATCAGTTCTGTCGCAAATTTTGCAACCAAATGAAGTATGTGTGTTAAGATTTGATATTAATGGATAATGGAGCAACACAATGTGCTCTAAACATTCCATTTTTCTTAATATGCTATGCTGTTGGAAAAATGGCACTTACTTTGATAATTGAACATTTAAAATTCAGTACATTTATTCGACTTATTATGTTATCTTTTGAGAAATTCTTGAGGAATTTCGCTTGGTTAAAAGAACTATATGATGCGGCCTGCGGCCGCCCCTTGCTTTGGCCGCCCTTGCGCGGTGCACACTCTGCACACCTGCTAGGATCGGCCTGGAAGTTGATAATTACTGTGTGAAACTCGTAGTTTCAATATGGCATAGTATTTTTTCATTTGTACAAAAGTTCGAACACTGCTATTAGAAAAATCAACATTTCAGCATACAATAAAAATGTTTTTCTGCACAAAAACCCTTGAGGTAAATATACTTTTTTTATGCTTACATTATTCTTAGTGGTCTTGACGGAGTCAAAGCTTTAAAACAAAAAAGGAAAAACACCCTTCGTTTAATGGTCAACTTATCTGAATGATAACTGTAGCCTACATAAGGGAGTCGAAACACCAAGTAGCATTCCCAATGCATTTATTTTATTACGTGTGTAATCTGTTGTATGTTATGAGTACATGTAATGCATAATATTAATTATGTCGGACATCCCGAGCTTGCCCGAAGTTCAGATAGTTTATAGCCGAACGCTCTACCGAAAAAACTTATCAATTTAGCCGAACAACTAAGTCTAGTGCTTTTAAGCTTTATTTAAAAAAAAAAAAAAAAACACACACACACACACACACACAGGTTATTTTTATTTTTTTTTTCTTGCCGAAAGTGACGTAAAAAATTGGAAAATCGTATTAGAACTTTGCTTTAAAAAAAAAAAAGCTTAAGAACTACAGGCTGCATCAAGGTTTTACAACAGCAAGGGACGTCTGATAAGTTGAAAATGAGGGGGGAATTTCTTCAAGAAATAAGAAAGAGATCTCGCATACTGACAGAAAAATAATCCACAGAAATAAAATGAAAGAAAATGTATTGAAGAGAACTGTTTTTATTTTTGAAAATTTTTACGATTGCTGGTTTTTGTTATGGCTGGCTGCTTGAACCGTTATGGCTTAAATGTCATCAGGTGTTCATCATTTAACAGTCCGGTTAAAATACAAAATAATTTGAACTAAGTTCTTTTTTAAGCGAAGCTTTTCGAATGTAGTAAAAATGTGATAGGTTATTAGTTTTTTTTTTTTGCAAAAAGAAAAATATGTATATATTTTATCCTTCAAATTGAGGTAGTAATTTTTTTATTTGTACAAATGGTCAAAAACTCATTGGAAGAATCTGTATTTCAATATACGATTTATTTATTTTTTCTGAACAAAAAACCAATTCCATTGTATCCCTACTGAAATCTTAAACCTGATACTTAAACCTGATACTTTTCGCTTACATTATGCTTTAATTTTTTACCAAAGCCAACGCTCAAAAAAAAAAAAATCTTACAATTAAGAATCAATTTAGCTCCAAGTTGCATCAAGTTTTCATAACAGCAAGAAGCGTTTCTATCTCATCTATTCCCTCATATTTGTTATCTATTGTAATTCAGTGTTCACGTAATGCGCGATATTTCTCTAATTTTTTGATGCCGATTGTCCGGACGTGGGCCCGAATACTCATTCTCCTGGTTACCAGTCGAACGCTCTGCCAATCAAGCTGTTCAGCTCTGTCGGTTGCAGTGCAAGTTAAAGTTATAAATTTAACCGAAAACCTCATTCTGCCTCTTTAAAACAGGTTTTTCGGCTGAAAAAAACAAATTTTAGACCGTGGGTCTATTTTTCGTCAGTAGCCTACACGATAAGCTTTAAAATAAGGTGTAAATCAAAGAAATCGATCAAGAATTGATGAAAATCTCGCGTAGAAACGAAAAACAGGGTACAGAAATAATATATAAGGATATCAGCTGTCTACGCGTGATATTCGTGGCACAGAATGAGAATTTTTTGAGAGCCACTCGTGATGCTTGGAGTTAATGAATCAGTGGGAAACATGTTAAGCATAGGAATATTTCTGAACGCTTTCAAAAATGTCTTCCTTTTTATAATTTTAAAATTTGTTCCATTCAATACCGCGGCAAGTTTCCAAGTTGTAGCAAAAATTTATCATTGGTGCGTCAGACTGTCAACAGTACACAAAGCACTACAACCTACCTACCAGACAGTTCTCCCCGTTTATGAATAGGTAGAAAATGATGCAGTTTTTAATGTAATGAACAATATTAACTGCACGATATAATGAGGTCGTTTCCAAAATTTTAAAAGTATTTTTTTCTGAAAGAGCATGCTTAAAAACATAGGATCTGACCATTTTTTAAATAATTTGTTTAAGTTTAATATTTTTAAAAAATTACTTAAATCGGTGCGCTTTCATTGTTTACACTTCTGTCGTGTGACATCACAAATGATGAAATTCCAGTCAGTGTTGCAATTCACAGAGAAAAATATTTAATTCTCATCTTTACTCACGTGTATTGGCAACGATATGGTTGATAGCAAGCGCAGAGCGCAATATTTAATTCGCTGCTTGATTATCATAACATGGAAACGTGGTAGAAAGATGCGCCAAATCGCATCATTTATGACGTCATAAAGACCACCTGTTTTCAAAATCGGACATTAAAAAAAATAATTAAAAAATAACTGTTGGGAAAGTGAAAGTATTTTCTGTTTCCATGTTATTTTTTTTACTCATTCTATCAATTTCAGTGACTAAAAGTAGTACTTTTGACTGAAGGAAACAACCGCCAGAGTGATGACAACTTGGAAATTCCAATTCGGAAGATCTACTTGTTTTAGGAGATGAAAGCCTCATACAATGCTATTTTGACATTTTGTTCATTTTTAATTTTTTTCTCACCAAAATATTTTGCAATCAGACGATATTATGAAATGAAAATCGTAGAGTGTAAGTTCTGAAGATGGTGAGTAAAAAAAAAACTCCTCCACCTGGCTCAATGATTTTCTTGCGATTCCTCAAGCTCCGTTTGGAGTTGACATGATATTTTGATTTGCTTCCTATTGAATATCGCCGACGACCTCTTAACATACTCCTTTGCCCTTGCATCGTCTGTTTTCACTCTTTGCAAGCATTTTTGATGGAAAAATTAAGAAATGATTAAACAGCCACACTTGAGTTCTCTGCCTCCATCAAAGACAAGTCGTTCTTCTAAAATGGAACTTACAAATGAGACAGTGAGAAGCAAAGGGATGTAAGTTCAAAAATTAAAGATTTAGACATAACCAGTACAAATGTAGCTCTGTCTTGGGGTAAGAGATAGAACTAGTAGCCCTGGTATGAGCTGCTATACAGCATGATTTAGAAAATCTTTTCAATGGACGTCTATATAGGACCGGCGCGCGTTTAAACGCGTTTAACTCAAAGCTTGAAAACGTCCAGTTACGTCCCATTACTTCTCACTAAGGCCCCTATATATACGAGCCGGCACATCAGCTTAAGATCAGCCTTTTTGGATCGGAGCGCGGGTTTGAGTGGTTGTCTTTTCTGGCGAGTAATCACGTTTGGTGATTGTTCACTGCGAGGAATTATTAGCAGCACGTGAATTTTTTATTAAATAAAGTATTATTTTCGGGAAATTTGGCGGAACGCGAAGTTTCGCTGTTGTAACCCTAGCAGCGCAACAATGAAAAATCCGACCCAAAATGGCTAAACTTAAGCTGATGCGTAGGCCTATCTATATTGCGGCTCTACTTCTCACTGCCCATATGGCCATCTCGCTGAGAATAGTCATAAACAGCAATGGATATTATATTGTTAAATGTATAGAAAGTACATCATTTTTCTATCTTAACGTTAACAAATAGAACCGATAGACCTTAAATGCATCAGTTAGGATTCGTTCCTTTTCGTATTTAGATTGCAAGAATGCTCAAATAGCAAGCAAACTCCACGAACAAATTCTTTGGGGGTAAACTAAAGCTTGGATTTCTATCACTTCGGTCAAAAACGTTTCGCCGACGGAGCTCCTAAACGTGTATCTTTTCGAAGAAGCTGGACAAACTGTCATGGACAACAAAATATGTGCATAGCTGACACGAGACATCGAGTGACGTGGTCGTAAAACTTTGTCTCGAACACGCATGTTCGATCAATTACACTTAACCTTTCAGGACAATCGAAATTGACGAGGAAATCGTTCGAGATGTAATTCGATTTTCTCATTAAAGCCCGCTGCCTCTACCTGTGTGCTTCTACCGCTACTCCGAGCGGCTGTTTCAACAAGGACGTTGGAAGAATATTCGCGAACAAAGAAGCTTTTCAAATAGAATTTCTGTCGCACCGTGGAACATTATATTAACTAATTGTTGTGTGCTCGGGATGACCTTTTCGTTCCAGGGTCGCCTGATCACGGAATGAACACTCGACACAGTTCCAGTTTCATAAATTCATAACACCGTTAGAAAATGTAACATTTGGTACATGGTAGTAAAGTGTCGTTAGAAAATGTAGCATTTGGTACATGGTAGTAAAGTGCAGTTAGAAAATATAGCATTTGGGACACGGTAGTAAAGTGCCGTTAGAAAATGTAGCATTTGGTACATGGTAGTAAAGTGCCGTTAGAAAATGTAGCATTTGGTACATGGTAGTAAAGTGCCGTTAGAAAATGTAGCATTTGGTACATGGTAGTAAAGTGCCGTTAGAAAATGTAGCATTTGGTACATGGTAGTAAAGTGCCGTTAGAAAATGTAGTATTTGGTGCATGGTAGTAAAGTACCGTTAGAAAAAGTAGTATTTGGTACATGGTGGTAAAGTGCCGTTAGAAAATGTAGCATTTGGTACATGGTAGTAAAGTGCCGTTAAAAGATGTAGCATTTGGTACAGGGTAGTAAAGTGCCGTTAGAAAATGTAGCATTTGGTACATGGTAGTAAAGTGGCGTTAGAAAATATAGCATTTGGTACATGGTAGTAAAGTGCCGTTAGAAAATGTAGTATTTGGTACATGGTAGTAAAAAATGCCGTGGGCAAGTAAAGGGCACTGCAAATTTCTCATTGTTTTCATCTATTGTACGTTAGTTTTATTGCACAAGCTTTTTTATTTGATTTCCACTGAAAAAAAAGCACGAAAAAAAAAACAAAAAAACCGTCTGGCTCCAATATTTCCTTGGTGTTAGTATGGAATCCAAAACACGTCTCTTCATATATCTCGAGAACCAATTTCTGCAGATACTGTCATTTACCTCCCCACGGCAGTAAAGACATTTTTATTAAAACATAGGAAAAACTAGAACTTTTCTGGTTCTGCCTCAAGTCTTCTGGGGGAGGGGGGATTTAAATGAAAAGGGCAGTGTCCGATTAAGGTATCGGAAGGCCTTGTGCCAAACATCATTTCGAAGGCTCTCTGTAGTCAAATCTTGCAATTTTAGTCATTGGGTAAAGCAATTTTAGCCACTTGAGTGCAGCTAAAGCGCAGGGGCCCTAGGCTACCGCTTAGTTGATCTTTTCAGTAATCAGGCCCTGAAAAAGGGGTACTGCTACTCAGTCGGGGAATACGTCTAATCGTTGGACAAACGCAGCATTTTTCAATCGTTTCCTTTTTGCAATGCATGGAAAGAAGACGTTATTGCACTACCGATTCATTTGCAAAACTTCATGTTTTATAAAGTTTTAAACATTTAATGTGGCCAATAACTGTACGATAAGTGTAATAATGTGACCAATTACTGTGCATTTGATATTTGCATTCTTGTGTTAACTTTATTCAGAATGCATTCACAAAAACTGTTTAAAAGCAGTATGAGTTCATAAATACATTAATATACTATAGTAAAACATAATTTTCATTTATGAGAAATTTCTTTATTTTGAATTCCAACATACAGACATGGGGTCGCTGAAGAGATCAGTAACTGTACCATTTCCCCTACATATGCTAGATATTTCCAGCTTATTTATTGTGAAATTGTTTTATTGTTGTGCATAGTAAGTAAACTAATTGTTAAAATTTAAAGCCTTTTGCCAGCTATTTACAATGAAGGATGATCAAAAAACTTTTTGGTTTCTTCAATTTGTTTCTGGTCTTTTAAATGCATGGATGATTTGATATCTTTTATGTTAAAAAAGTTACAAAATAATTATTCTCTTATTTCTCGATTAATTTCAATTTAAAATGCAATTTTTTGCGAAGGATGCAGTTTTTCCCCCCGCCTATGTATGTAATTAATTAAAAACACCCCCCTCCCCACACCAAAAAAAAAACTTGGACCCGAAAGGGTTAGTAATTGCATATTGAATAAAAGTTAAAAGAATATTTCATTGTCTCTTCTTGCAACTAACGAAAAATTTCGAAAGTAGATCGCAGCACATTGTTTAGATATGGCGCATGTCTCAATGGCAAGCAAGTTGACCTTCTGATCTTCACAAAAGCAAAGTATGGTAAATATCAGAATGTAAAAAAAACTTACGACTGGAAATAATTACAAGTATATTATATTCTTAGTTAACATCATGTATTTATCAACTAAAGACTTACAATAGATTAAATTGGAATTTTAAATACAAATACAAATACAAAAGTGACGATCAGCAACAGGCTCTGGGCCCAGCTGGACTGGTCCTAGTCAATTTACAATCCTCAGTAAAGATCAATGGCACTCTTAAAGCTATCTACTCCCTTGCTCCATTACCACCTCTTCTGGTAAGCTGTTTCCAAGTTTCCACTACCCTGCTAAAATAATATTTTTTCCTAATATCCATGTTAGCCTGAGATTTAAATAGCTTAAAACAATGACCCCTCGTCCTGTTTTCAGTGCTTAACTTTAGCCCCGTAACATCTCTCATTTTAATAAATTTAAACAACTGAATCATGTCCCCTCGGTCTGTTCTTTGCTCAACACTGTACATTTTTAGCCTTCTAAGCCTGGAATCGAAGCCTAAATGAGAAAGTCCATTTATTAGTCCTGTAGCCCGCCTTTGAACTTTTCCCTATACATTAATATCTTTCTTAAGATAAGGAGATGAAAACTGAACAGCATACTCCAAATGAGGTCTTACCAAACTTCTATATAAGAGCAGAAGAGCTTTCTTAGATTTTTTCTTAGATAGGAAGTACAAAATGGAAAATCATGGAGTAATGCATACATACAATGGCTTAATTCAATGCTCATAACTGTTATGAAACTGGAATATCAATCAGTTTAGCCAAATTAATTAAGAGTATAATTTTTAGCCACAGTAACTCGTCTTCTATTTGTTGCAAAATTTCAAAATGAAATTTATCTCACTCAGTCATCCGAAAGCACTTCCATTGTATTACTTCTGTTGAATTAAAATAAATAAATAAAACATGATAAAATAAAAAGAAATATACAAACAAAGATAAAACAAATAATACAAGATAAGGTTACATAAATTAATAAATCTTTATTACTAATAATAAAGCTGAAAGTCTCTCTGTCCGGAGGATGTCTGTAGGATGTCTGGATCTTTGTGACGCGCATAGCGCCTAGACCGTTCAGCCGATTTTCATGAAATTTGGCACAAAGTTAGTTTGTAGCATGGGGGTGTGCACCTCGAAGCGATTTTTCAAAAATTCGATGTAGTTCTTTTTCTATTCCAATTTTAAGAACAAAAATATCATAGGATGGACGAGTAAATTAACGAAATTATCATAACGTGGAACCGTAACATGGGCACAAGCCGATTGGCGAGAAAATTCACCATACATTATTCGTAAATATACAGGCGAACCAAAAGACCTTTTAATTTTTCTATTACGGGCAAAGCCGTGCGGGTACCACTTGTACAAACATAAAATAAAATGAGACATATGCAAACAAATACATAAATAAAAACCGCAATTCCATGACTGTATTGGAACGGCGAGGTCACTGACCACAAGATTTTTCATGTCATATGACAACACATTCTGTCTCTTAATCTTGTTAAAGCTAAATTGGTCAAAGATTTCTATATAGACGCTGTCTGTTGCAGACTGGATAAAAAAAACTTAGGACAGAAACATGTTTGAGCTGTTATTGAACAATTGCGGACTCACCAGTATATATAAGCCAGTACAAGTATCCCCCAAAATTAGTCCAGTCCTGGATTAAGTCCAGTCCTAGCATTTAAGAAGTAAGACTTGTCATTAGCACAAGCCACGTCACTGGCAGGAATCATGTTGGAAGCTTTCCCAATGTTTTCGATTTGGATTTGGGAAATGTCGCTGAATGACATCTGCAGAGGATTACGCGCCACAAATGCTCCAGGCGGGGGACGCAATATCAACAGACAAGGAATCGTAATCTTACCAACGGCCAAAACGTCTGTGAATCAAGGGTTTTTAACTACTCCCTGTACAATACAGAGGCGGATTTACTTGGAGGGCGGTGGGGGGCGACCGCCCCCTCCGTGATCGTCATTTTCTGAAACAAACAAACAAACAAAAAAAAAAATTAAATTAATTTGAATTTTGACATCTTGAATTCAAATTATGTTTTTCGCAATCACGAGTGTATGTATGTATGTAGGCGTGTGTGTTTGTGTGTAGGGGGTATGTGTGTTTGCGTGTAGTCGGTATGTGTATGTGTGTGTAGGCATGTGTGTTTGTGTCTGTGTGCAGGTATGAGTGTGTGGGTAGTTGTGTATATGAATGTGTGTGTAGGGGGGTATGTATATGTGTGTGTAGACGTATGTGTTTGTGTCTGTGTGCAGGCATGAATGTGTGGGTAGTTGTGTGTATGTGTTTGTGTGTGTGTGTTTGTGTGTGTGTGTTTGTGTGTGTGTGTGTGTGCGTGCGTGTGTGTGCGTGCGTGTGTGTGTAGTTGTGTATGTATGCGCGTGTGTGTAGGACATGGATGCAACCTGGAGACGGTTTTCGCTATAGGAGCAGCATCGTGAGGACCCGGTCGACGGTGAGGGTGCGGAGGGTGGCGGTGGGAAAATAAAATGATAGGACATCAAAACAGTCAAGTGAGAACAATAAGCAATCGTGATTGCTCAAAAAAAAAAAAAAAAACAGGAGTTAGTAGCAATTGCTACTAATTTCAATCAAGTACATTCCACAAATTTGCTTTAAATGAATTTTAGACAGTATAGTCGAGGATGGACAGCACAGCGTTACCTACTTTTTAATTTGAACCTTAGCTGTTGCCCCCCCCCCCTTTTTAACTTTAATAATTTTTATCTTTCTACATGTCTTTCAACCTTTTTCTTCCAGAACTACACTATACTGGTATGATAAGATCATTGGAACAGTTGTTTCCAATCCTGGGGGTGATTGTCCCCAAATTAGAAATGTGGCACTTTAAGGGAGCGATAAATTCGCGGAGAGGGGGGTGATTAGTATTTAAAAGACAGGATAAAGTGTGGGGGGGGGGAATTGACTCCCTGATCCCTTACATGATGGGTCTGGGGGGGATGGCTTTTACAGTTGTCAACCGCCACCCCCTTGAACAGACTGTAAATCCACCCCTGGTACAATACATTGGTGCCGAAATTTGACTGCAGAAACTTTTCATGATTACAATGCATTGATGCCGAAATTTGAGTGCAAAAATTCTTTGTGATTACAGGACATTGGTTCCGAAACTTGAGTGTAAAAATTCTTCGTGATTGCAATACGCGAGCGCCAAAATTTCAGGGCAATATTTTACGTGATTACAATAGGGAAGTTGCAACCTATTAAATGTTCATATTTTTTGCTATTGGATATTGTTAATTGACCCTCAAAACTAAAAAATTCACCATCGCCGAATTTTAAAACACCGTGGTTGATTTTTAATGAATTTTTAAAAATCCACGCGCAAAAGTGCGCACTTCTGAAACGTCACGAGCCTACGTCACAGGGCGCGAATGGGCAGCCTTCCGCCGAAGATCCCTTGTTTTCGCTAGGGACATTTTGAGCGCGCTGATATTTTTATTTTTTAGAAATTCAATAATCCTTTTGAACACACTATGGAGACCGGATTCGTTAAAGCACAATCTAAATAATCTTCCTCATGTAACATCAATGATGATATTCGAATATTTCTGAGAGGATGAGAGGTTTAATGTTCCAGAAACGCGAGGAGTTAAATGCGAGGAGATAAGCCTTTTACGTTTCGTCTTCGAAGTCGAATGTGTGACCTTCGGCTTCTCCCCTATCGAAAGAGCGCATGACGTCACTTCCTATGCCATTTGACGTCACAAGCGCTTGAACTTTTAAAATTAATTAAAAAGAAACTACTTATCGTATCGCAAAATTTTTTTCACCTATGATGTTCATACATGTTACTCTATCATATAAAAATAAAATTGAAAAATCGAAAACTTCCCTATTCTTCCTTCATTTTGTTCAAGGAAGTAAAAAGTGTACAGAGACGAAGTACATATTATAAACTTTTCCACGCTATTTACTTCTACGATTTCAATGTTTTGAGCAATGTTTTCCAATGTAATGATTCATGCTGACTAGAGGATCAGCAAGGGGCAAAGGGAAAAATAAATTTGAGAGCACAGAAAATTTTCTGAAGACTAAATAAAAACGACAAAATAAACTAAGAAAACTAACTTTCTGAATAAAATTATTTTAAAATGGAGGGAGCGCCATTGCTTTAAAATGTGGGTCTATGTATATCTAATGCACATAAAACATTTTCTTACTTTTCAAATGTTATTTGATGCCAGAAATGTGGAAAGTGATCATAAATGTTGGGCGAAAATACTGCCTTTCCCGGCAAAAATCAAAAATCCGCTTTATGTGATGGCTATTTTTATCAAGAGTCAGTTCGATCGGTTCTTTTTTTATCGGAGTTCTCGAGGAGGGATGTGGTACTTTATCTATCCAGAGGTCAATGGCTGTGGTGGCAGAAGTTTCTATCGCATGCCATTTCTCGTTCGACAGATTTATCGCCAGAAGATGAAAGTTAGATCTGTTGCTCGCACAAAGGATGCTTATGGGGGAGAAAACGGCAAATGCGAATAGAGACACGATTCAGTGCGTATTATTTAATTTTTTTTAAATGTCCAACATGATAAAATAATGTAATCAATCAGATCTTGCTTGCTTGGGCATCCGTGACTCTATGGTAGAAGCTTCGCTTCATATACCGGAGGCTGCGGGTTCGATTGCCGCCGGTGTCCTGGGTGCTATTTCCTCTCCATGTGCCGTAAATCTTTCTTATGCTGTATTATCTGTTAATGAAGAAGTCCAACCTTTGCAAGCAATGGCATAATGGGGTGGTTTACTTCAGTCAAAAGTACTCCTTTTAGTCATTGAAATGGATAGAATAAGCAAAAAAAAATAAAAAAAAAATACACATGGACCCAGAAAATACCTTGATTTTCCCAACAACTTTTGTTTAATTAATTTTTTAAAATGTCCGATCTTTCAAACAAGGCGTGGTCTTTATGACGTCACAAATGACGCACTTTGGCGCATCTTTCTACTACGTTTCCACGTTATGATAATCAAGCAGCGAATTAAAATTGCGCTCTACGCTTGCTATCAACCATATCGTTGCCAATACACGTGAGTAAAGATGCGAATTAAATATTTTGTTCTATGAATGGCAACATTGAATGGCATTTGATCATTTGTGATGTCACACGACAAGTGTTTCAGAAAAAAATACTTTTAAAATTTTGGAAACGACCCCATTGTTTCCGTAGTAGTGCATTACGGACACGCCAACAACAACAGATCTAGCTTGCTGTAATGAAAAAAAAAGCTGGAAACTAAGGCAATGATTTTTGCAATGCAAGGATGCAAATAAACTGGTTCGGCAAAATTTGGTGTCATTGTAGCCTTAGCTGTTTTAATCAGTTGTGTCACTGTTTTGAATTTAAATAGTTATTTGTGTGATTTTTCCCCATCAGAGAATGTGGTGATTATTTTAGATTCAAGGAGTTTTTCCTCAAATGCAAAATGTGCAAGAAACCACCCATAAAGAATTCATATGCTCAAATTTTATAAAAGGCTACGTTCATTGTAAAAGCAACTTCATTTCATTTGAATATGCCATATGTATCACAATTTCATGTACTTATAAACTCTTGTTAATAAACTTCATCTGCTTTTTTTCAGAAATTTGCAGATTCAGTCCACAACTCAAAAAGTTCGTAAAAACATCTTTAATTTTGCTTAAAATATTAAAAGCAACTATCACTAAACAATTTGTAAATAATACTAACGAAGTTAAAGTTCATTATATTAATTCAAGATTTCAAGATTCAAGAGATAAAAGTTCAAAACTAGACTAACTGAACTAAAAGCAAGAACAAGAACTCAGAAGCAACAAAATAACAACCCCCCTCCCCCCAAATTAAACAGATAAACAATATACATCAGTTTCCAACTGAGCCACGACCTACAGTTAAAATTATCTTAAACACCATTCATTATGTTTTTAATGGACAAGATCTTAATTAAGGTTAAAATTTTTGTTGCGTTTGGATAAAAGCAACTTCGTTTTTGTTACCTACAACTGTCATGACAAAGAAAAAATAATGAAATTTATCGGATATTAAAATTTAGGATTCCGGCTTTGCCCGATCTACCTTGATAATAAAAATTGTGTCAAGTGACGCTGACGTATATTCAACAATCAGGCGTAAAAAATAAATAAATAAACATCCTGATTTCCCTTCCAAATAATGATAGTCCAAGAGCCCATGATAGCCAGACATACGTCATAGTATAAAGGCCCAAAATTTTCCTGCGTAAGCGCACTGGAGCAGGTATGAAGGGTTCGCTATTAGTTAAGCTGACTCGCGCTGGCTTTGGCGGGCAAGAGGTAGCAAAGGCGCGAAAAAATGGTGAACAAAAACATCATAGTATAACGCGTAATTTTTTAATATTTTATTAGGGGTACTATTACGAGTTAAACCTTACAAAGCCAGACACTTAGCACGCTGGCTTTGCGCAGCCAGACACTTCAAAGCAGGGAAAAAATGGTGCACAAAAACATCATAGTATAAAGCGCGATTTTTTTATATATTGTAAGGGGTGCTACTAGGAGTTACGCCTTACAATGCCAGACACTTCGCACGCTGGCCTTGCGCAGCCAGACACTTCAAAGTTGGGAAAAATCGTGTCCAAAAACATCATAGTATAAAGCGTGATTTTTTTATATTTTGTAAGGGGTGCTACTAGGAGTTATGCCTTACAATGCCAGACACTTCGCACGCTGGCCTTGCGCAGCCAGACACTTCAAAGTTGGGAAAAATCGTGTCCAAAAACATCATAGTATAGAGCGTGATTTTTTTATATATTGTAAGGGGTGCTACTAGGAGTTACGCCTTACAATGCCAGACACTTCGCACGCTGGCCTTGCTCAGCCAGACACTTCAAAGTTGGGAAAAATCGTGTCCAAAAACATCATAGTATAAAGCGTGATTTTTTTATATTTTGTAAGGGGTGCTACTAGGAGTTATGCCTTAAAATGCCAGACACTTCGCACGCTGGCCTTGCGCAGCCAGACACTTCAAAGTTGGGAAAAATCGTGTCCAAAAACATCATAGTATAAAGCGTGATTTTTTTTATATATTGTAAGGGGTGCTACTAGGAGTTACGCCTTACAATGCCAGATACTTCGCACGCTGGCCTTACGCAGCCAGACACTTCAAAGTTGGGAAAAATCGTGTCCAAAAACATCATAGTATAAAGCGCGATTTTTTTATATATTGTAAGGGGTGCTACTAGGAGTTATGCCTTACAATGCCAGACACTTCGCACGCTGGCCTTGCGCAGCCAGACACTTCAAAGTTGGGAAAAATCGTGTCCAAAAACATCATAGTATAAAGCGTGATTTTTTTATATATTGTAAGGGGTGCTACTAGAAGTTACGCCTTACAATGCCAGACACTTCGCACGCTGGCCTTGCTCAGCCAGACACTTCAAAGTTGGGAAAAATCGTGTCCAAAAACATCATAGTATAAAGCGTGATTTTCTTATATTTTGTAAGGGGTGCTACTAGGAGTTACGCCTTACAATGCCAGACACTTCACACGCTGGCCTTGCGCAGCCAGACACTTCAAAGTTGGGAAAAATCGTGTCAAAAAACATCATAGTATAAAGCGTGATTTTTTTTATATATTGTAAGGGGTGCTACTAGGAGTTACGCCTTACAATGCCAGACACTTCGCACGCTGGCCTTGCTCAGCCAGACACTTCAAAGTTGGGAAAAATCGTGTCAAAAAACATCATAGTATAAAGCGTGATTTTTTTATATATTGTAAGGGGTGCTACTAGGAGTTACGCCTTACAATGCCAGACACTTCGCACGCTGGCCTTGCTCAGCCAGACACTTCAAAGTTGGGAAAAATCGTGTCCAAAAACATCATAGTATAAAGCGTGATTTTCTTATATTTTGTAAGGGGTGCTACTAGGAGTTACGCCTTACAATGCCAGACACTTCGCACGCTGGCCTTGCGCAGCCAGACACTTCAAAGTTGGGAAAAAAGTGAGCAACTTTATGTATTTTTATGAAATATTTTTCGCTTTTTTTTTGCATTTAAATCTTTCTAAACCCATCCCACAAAAGATGCGAGATTTCTTTCAGAAAATTATGTAGTAGTAAAAACATTTCACCTTCTTAAGAATTTTTTTTCAAAAATATGCAATTGCTCATTTTTTACAATTTTTTAAAACACATCGTATCTTCCAGCAATGGCCCACGGGGAATAAACTTTCTTCCTTTCACAACCTAGCTGTGACGTCATAATAGTGCGAAAAGGTTCCTTCCAATTGCTGTGACGTCCTGCCTAGATTTCGATTCGATATTGAGTAATTGAATCTAATTCGCTGCAACGTTTCTTTTTTTTTTTGCTTTTTTTTTGCTTTTGCTAACGGTAGCACTTGCTTTTTTATTTACTTTTTTTTAAACTTAGGAATGCTTTCTTTTTTGAATCATCCCTTCCCCGCCGGACGTTTCGCTGTATCATTTTACGTTACATATTTGCGTAATTAATTTAATTAAAATATTGAGGGTTTTTTTTTTTTGGCAAACGCTACTTCTTGCACACTACGGGAAACAAGGAGGGGTTTTTTTGCGCTATTTAACTGAATTAAGCTCCTAATAGCACCATTTACAAACTATAAAAAAATCACGCTTTATACTATGATGTTTTTGGACACCATTTTTCCCAACTTTGAAGTGTCTGGCTGCGCAAGGCCAGCGTGCGAAGTGTCTGGCATTGTAAGGCGTAACTCCCAGTAGTACCCCTTACAAAATATAAAAAGATCACGCTTTATATTATGATGTTTTTGGACACGTTTTTTCCCAACTTTGAAGTGTCTGGCTGCGCAAGGCCAGCGTGCGAAGTGTCTGGCATTGTAAGGCGTAACTCCTAGTAGCACACCCCTTACAATATATAAAAAAATCGCGCTTTATACTATGATGTTTTTGTGCACCATTTTTTCCCTGCTTTGAAGTGTCTGGCTGCGCAAAGCCAGCGTGCTAAGTGTCTGGCTTTGTAAGGTTTAACTCGTAATAGTACCCCTAATAAAATATTAAAAAATCACGCGTTATACTATGATGTTTTTGTTCACCATTTTTTCGCGCCTTTGCTACCTCTTGCCCGCCAAAGCCAGCGCGAGTCAGCTTAACTAATAGCGAACCCTTCATACCTGCTCCAGTGCGCTTACGCAGTAAAATTTTGGGCCTTTATACTATGACGTATGTCTGGCACCCATGGGCTCTTACTCTATGACGACAGATATTAAAATACTTTTAAGAAATTAAATCCAGAAATATAGATTTAAATGCGTAACCATGGAAACACAAAATAAAATAAGTTTAAGGAATTAAAATGCGAAAGAAAATGGTTCGCAATTTGAATGGAATCGAGATTTCTTAAACTTGATTTAAAAAGGCTTGTAACTTTTTTTCCTTTCGAGATAAAAGCTTATTTTTTCGACCATAAGTCGAGTTAGATCTGGAGTCAAAAAGGTCGCTTTTTCCAATGGCGTCAAAAAGAAAGCTGTGGGACAATTCCTTCCCTTTTTATTGAATTATTTAATGAAGAAAGTAGTGCCTAAATTTCAGCTAAGCCTAAAAAAATTCGAGCTAAAAACGCAAATAACTCCCACCGGAATAAAGTTAGAGCATTGAAACAAATTGCGTAGAACGTGGAAAATTCTACCCTTTCTAACGATATGTAATATTAATATGTGCAAGTAATTTTTCACCCCCATATTTGAGAATTTATGTGGAAATTGGACGTAAACTGGAATAAAAAATGAACTATTCATCGAATTTTATTCGAACTGGTCTGCAAACCTTTTCAGGACATAAAGGAACAAACTGAAAATTCCAGCGTAATTGGCCAGGTAGTACTCGAGTTTTGCGAGTTCAAACACACAGACGCTTTTTGGGGACTTCATTTTATGCTATGTAGAGATTTTGCCCGATACTGTGCCCTACCCAATATTGCACGTTTTCCAACCCGATTTTCAGTCTTGACCACATGTATTAACTACATCTGAAATGGAATGAATATTGAAAAGCCACGTACTTAACTTTAACTACAGAGGAAATTATCTTTACTAATAATAAAGCTGAATGTCTGGATATCTGTCGGGATGCCTGGATGTCTGTGACGCGCATAGCGCCTAGACCGTTCGGCCGATTTTTATGAAATTTGGCACAAAATTAGTTTCTAGAATGAAGGTGTGACCTTAAAGCGATTTTTCGAAAATTCGATTTTGTTCTTTTTCTATTTCAATTTTAAGAACATTTTACAGAGCATATTATCATAACGTGGACGATCAAATTATCATAACGTGGACGAGCAAATTACCATCACGTGGAATTCCATAACATGGGCGAGCAAATGAACGTAGCGAATTCGCGAGAAATTTATCGTCCATTATTTGGAACCGGATGACATTTTTATTTTCTACTACGGCCAAAACCGTGCGGGTACCGCTAGTAACTTATAAAATAATATTTTTCAACGCATAAAGATGGTGTATTCTGATTACTGTAGCCCTGCAAGAAAATTTCGAAACGGAAAAAGAAGCAAACACCTCCACAACTGCAGCTCAGACTAGTTTCTGGTCACAACACAAAGCATCCTTATGCACAACTGGTTCCGACATTATCCGTAGATGTCGAATTCATGTATGAACGAGATGATGTGTGCATCACATGACTTCCTTTTACTCCAATTTAAAGATACTACTTCCTCGGAGTGAGCAAAAAAACACTTTAAATACTTTCATTCCAAGTCTGTTGCGAACCGAAGCAAAGAAAACGTTTTATACAGATAAATTTCCCCAATATTGCCAGCTTTAATGTGATTCAATGGTTAACTCTCTAAATATGGCCAAATTGAAACCAGATTAAAAAAAAAAAAAAACACGCCGAATGCGTCGCCAAGTTGACGATAAAACTTGGCGACCAATGCTTTGTGATATATTGCCAAGTGTTTGCCAAATTATAGCAGCGCTTGAGTTTACATTGAAATTAACAATGATTTTACCTCAAAAAGGTGTAAAAGACCCCCTTTGGAGCATCCGAATGCAACCAAAAGAGAAGGTGCAAGACTAGACCCCGCTTGGAGTCTATGTACCAAATTTCAACTTTCTAGTACATACCGTTCTTGAGTTATGCGAGATGCATACACACATACACACATACGCACACATACATACGTACATACGGACGTCAAGAGAAAACTAGTTGTAATTAACTCGGGGATCGTCAAAATGGATTCTTCAGGTGTCTATACGTTCTTAGGCATGTATCCACGTGTGGTCGGGTTGAAAAAAAAATCAATATTCATTCGGGGGCGAGCAAAATGGAAATTAAGACCGATTTTTGAGTGAAATTTTTTTCGCGAATACAATACTTCCTTTTTTGTAAAAGGAAGTAAAAATACATAGGTACCCCGTATCAGAAAGTACAGTCGGATCCCGCTACAACGCGATCCGACTTGCGCGAAATGGCTATAACGCGAGTTTTTCATGAGTAATGATTTTTTTAATGCGGGCACTAATTACTCGCCTGCAACATGAAATTTTTCGGAAAAGAGCGGCGGAGAGTTAGAATGGGCTTCGTTGACACTAAATATTGGTTTTGTGAATGGACTTTCATCTCTTTAGCATCACTGAAAGCGGAAGTTCACCCACTGTATTAGTCTAAACAACGCT
>NC_072734.1:70347-144956 GCF_026930045.1 Uloborus diversus
GGTTGACTACACGGGCGGTAAATTTGCTACGAATAGGTATACAAAAACCTGTACCACGCTATGACAAATGCTTGGAAAATCACGGGAGCAATGTCGAAAAAATAGCGTAAGGAGGTGGAAGATTTTTGTGCACTAAATTACTTAGCTCTATCTGTACTCGTTCCTCTTTTATATAAAAACGGAACTGAACTATTAAAAACACGCCTCTCATATATATATTATATATATATAATATATATATATATATATATATATATATATATATATATATATATATTATATATATATTAGGGTGCGTCTTATTTTTAAAGGTGTTATTTTTTCATGAGGCACCCTCTCATTTTGTTCCTTTGGATAAAAAAAAATTTCTCATATCTGAAAAATAAAAACCGAATAACATTTAGAGGGTGCTACCACTGCTGCAAAATTTGTCAACTTTCTCTCTCTCTCTTTTTTGTTTAAATTTATTTATTTAGTCGAGATAATAAGTAGCAATCAGTGAAAAGTTTGTATTGTCACATGGAAGTAACAAAGAGAAAAATTACAATATTGCTGAATGTAAAAGCTCAAAAGTGTAAACCTGTGATATGAATGGCATTGCCGAATTTTCGGATGTTTTTTTGACATTATTACATAAAATGACAACCATGAAATGCTTATTATTTTCTCGTATATATAAGAAATAGGTATTTGTGTTATGTTAAAGCCAACCAACCTAATTTCATGTTGATTAAAAGCATGACAAAATATATTAGGGAGTTGATTTTTACACTATTTTTTTCACAATGAATGTAATTTTAATCACTGGTAGCACCCCCTAAATTATGTTCAAATTCTTTAAAACTTTTATGAGTGTATTTTTTCATCAAAAGGAAGCAATTAAAGGGGTGCCCTATAAGAAATTCAAAACTTTTTTAAAAAATGCATTATAAGACACACCCTCTAATATATATATATATATATATATATATATATATATATATATATATATATATATATATATATATATGTGTGTGTGTGTGTGTATGTGTGTGTGTGTGTGTCTCGTCACAGATGTAGTGGGTTTTTTTTTCCAGTTGAACACAGGACTGTAAATAATTTAGAAGCATTTAATTAAATGCAGCCGAATTCGCTTATAATGACTCATGTTTTAACAAAAACCTGGAATAAGCGAGGAAGTCAGAAATACTTGGTTGCTTCAATGTTAAGTCTATGGGAGCATAACTCGCTTTTAACGAACAAACCCCGCTTAAAGTGAGCAATAGTTTTGTCATTCGTAAAATTTCTATTGCTTTCCAGCTCAGCTTCTTTTTTTTTGGTAAATTTTCTTCAACATTCCAAAGTCAACCAAAGTTAGTGATAAATCATAAATCCTGAGAACAAACGATGACAGCACTTTTTTGAGCAATCACATTGCTTATTGTTCTCATTTGACTGTTTTGAAATCCTGTGATTTTATTTTCCCCTGCCTCCCTCTGCAGCATCACCGTCGACCGGATCCTCACGATGCTGCTTCTATAGCGGAAGCCGTCTCTAACTTTCGTCCATATCCTACACACACACATGCACATCTACACACACACATACATGCACACATACACACCTACACACACATACATGCACACATACACACATATACGCGCAATCACACACGTACACACACATACCCACACATTCATGCCTGCACACAGACACAAATACACACACATTCGTGATTGTGAAAAACATAATTTGAATTCCAGATATCAAAATTCAAATTAATTTTTATTTATTTATTTTTTTTATTTGTGGAATTAAGAAACATTTTAAAATTTTATATGTGTGTTTTTCTGTACTCCTCACAAACAATGACATAAGAAAGAGACATTCAAACGGTTCAAAACAAAGTTACCAAATTATTTGGTGTACAGAGACTATAAAGAAGAAGAAAAAAAGCAACTATGATGCATTTTTAAGATTTTTTTTCACGAAATCGCTTTTTACAAGCACTCGGTTGTAAGGAGCAAATATCGCATTCGTTATAAGCAAGTTCGACTGTAGTACAAAGAAATGTGTATGCATTACGTAATGGACATAGTGTTTATCGATTAAAAAAAAATTTGAACTTTGATATCTTGAATTCAAATTATGTTTTTCGCAATCACGAGTGTGTGTGTATGTAGGCGTGTGATTTGTTTGTGTGTGGGGGAGGGCGTATGTTTGTTTGTGTGTGGTGGGGGGGTATGTGTATGCGTGTGTAGGCATGTGTATTTGTGTGGGGGGTATGAGAATGTGTGTGTAGGCATGTGTGTTTGTGTCTGTGTTTGTGTGTGTGGGTGTATGTGTGTGTGTGTGTGTTGTAGGTGCGTGTATGTATGCGTGTAAGTGCAGGATATTGACACACCCTGGAGACGGTTTTCGCTAGAGAAGCAGCATCGTGAGTCCGGCCGGCTGTGGTGCTGGCAGAGGGTGGCGGTGGGAAAATAAAATCATAGGAATTCAAAACCGTCAAATGAGAACAATAAGCAATCGTGATTGCTCAAAAAAAAAGTTAATTAATTTAAATTCTGAAATTTTGAATTCAAATTATGTATTTCGCAATCACGAGTTGCGATAGGACCCTACTCATTGGAGTTATTTTTTCTAGAAATGGCTCCTGTCTCCCCAAGCCTGTCGCACCTCCTGGGCGGTTATGTGTGTGTAGGTCGTGCGCGTCCGTGCATGTGTAGACTTGTGTGTGTGCGTAGACCTGTGTGTATGAGTGTAAAGGCTTGTGTGTATGAGCATGTGTGTGTGTATGAGCGCGCGTGTGTGTAGGGCATGGACGCCACCGACCAGGAGCAGCGGCGGAGCAGTCGCGCCTGGAGGACGGTGGGTGGTGGTGCTGCAGAGGCCCCTGGTCCAAGCTGAAAAAGGAACCACAACATCAAAACATCAAGGACGGTCAAGTGCAATCGTAATTGCTCAAAAAAAAAAAAAAAAAACAAGGTGTATTATACTTTATACAATATTTCCGCGGATTGCAACTCTCTTTACAGCTCTATAGAAACTGATGTGTATGTGTTGTCGGTCTATTTATTTTCGAAATCGCTTTGTTGCAATTTATGTGAAGAAAATGTGCATGCTTTCATTTCAAGCAGTATTCCTTTTTACGTAATGCTGACTTTTCCAGCTTAAATAACAGTCTCGAAACGAGCAAAAATGCTACACTCGTTTTTGATGGTCGTGACGTTTCTCAATGTATATACTTGCAGCTGTACCTTCCCAGAGATGACTTCTCGATGGGATTCCCCATATATGACGAAAATACTGTTTGGTACAGCTGTGTCGTTCGCAAACGATGGCACGAAATAAAATATTTTCTTGCTCATAATGAGAAATAAAAATAACTTTGTTTGTGTCATTCTACTAAAAGTGAAACAAAATGCCTTGAAAGAGCCGTTTTTAGAAACTAAATCCATTACACATATACATATATTTTTTTTAATTATTTTGTTTCACTAGAGATATAGTGGGGAAAAAAGAAAGTATATTTGCAACAACTAAACGTAATAAAGTATGTTTTTTTAGAGGTATAGAACTTTGAGTTAGCAACACCGTTTGATATGTGTGCCATTTTGATGGCTGTCACTTGTTTTGTGTTCAGTTCGGTTTGCCATTTCATTATGAATAGACAATAAGGCGGTGCAACATGCCACACAGCGCGCGTCACAATTGATTTATTGAAAGAAACGTTCGGTGTACGAATAATTTCGCGTAATGGATCCGTGAAATGGCCTAAGAGATCATGCGATTTAACACCGCTAGACTACTTTTTGTGGGGCTATGTGGAGTCTTTGGTCTACACAGACGATTAAGGTCTTGGAAGAGAACATTCGCCACTTTATTACTGACATACGGCCTCTATTGCTGCAAAAAGTGAGAAAATTGGACTTTCCGATTAGACTTCCTCCGAGTCAGCCGAGGTGGCTATATGCCAGAAATCATATTTAAATAAAAATGGCAAAGAATCGTCTTTCGAATAAAGTAACATTCAAGGCAATTAACAACATTTAACTTTGTTTTATTTGAACCTAAAGTTCTCTACCTCTAAAAAAAAAAAAACTTTACAAATATAATGATTAAATAGTTTTTTCGTTTTTGATGGATTAGTTACAATTGGTCTATAGTTAATTTCATGTTCAATCCAAGAATAAAAGGCATATCAACAGATTTGTAATCAAGTCCGTCGTACAAGAAATTTCAAATCTAATTGTCAATAATGGATTGTGAACTTTGAGGATTTTGCAAAAAGAATGAGATTTTTTTTCCGGTTCAAATCGCTTTCAAATAAAACTGAAGTGCTAAACAATACTGCATACAAAATCCACATAAAATTAAAGCGCTTATAGTTGGGACTAGTGATGTAAAATACCCGGGTATTTATTTTTAGGGGTAAATACCCAGGGTATATAACTGGGTAAATACCCAAAATGGGAATTCACTTTTTGCATTTTTTTAATAAAATACTCAGTTTTTTGGGTATTTACCTAGGCCTTAGGTAAATACCCAAAAAATATTTACCTACCCGCTGGGTATTTACCGGATCCACATCACTAGTTGAGGCAAAGCTAAACCTGACAGCGTCGTAATGCTGTGATTAGAGTCTAAGAAGCCTTCACAATGCTGCCTGGTTAGGTTTGCCTCAACTATAAATGCAATAAGTGAAAGTGCCAATATTAAAAATTTGGAGATAACTAGTACAGGTGTTATGGCAGAAACTCTCACCCGTTTTGAGGGAAGAGATTATAATAGCAGGGATGCGGAGAGGGAGGGTAAATGACAGACTCTAACTCCGGCAATTTTAGAGGATTCGACTCGGACTCCGATCCCAACTCCTTTACCTCAAAATCCATCCGACTTCGACTCTGCGGCACTGGTAGAGTAATGGACTCTGAAGGAAAATGACCGACTGCGACTCTTGGAATCTTAGTCTCCAACTCCCGACTCCTTTACCCGAAAAAGTCAGACAGACTCCGACTCCAGGACTCCAAGTCATACTCCGCTGACCTGAATAGTAGTAACTCGGTAACTCCTGACAGGTGATGCTATACACAATGATTTAGAAAAACTTTTCAATGAAAGCCAAACTACGGTTAAAATTTGCAAACGGTTAACTCAAAACTCTCTATGGTCCGCTTACATCTCTTTAATTCTCACTGCCTCAATTGTCACAAGTTTATACTTACCATACATGCTGTGTTCTTAACATTTGAATATGACCATTCAAATACCAAAAAACATTTTTTTCTTCCTTTTACTAAAAAGGAAGTATTGTATTCGCGAAAACATTTTCACTCAAAAATCGGCCTTAATTTCCATTTTTCTCACCCCCGAATGAATGTTGAGTTTTTTTTTTTCGACCTGACCACACGTGCCATATGCCCCATATACCTAGTATACCCCATATGCCCCATTTGCCTAGGAACCTACAGACACTCGAAATATCCATTTTGACGACCCCCGAGTTAATTACAACGAATTTTCTCGTGACGTCCGTATGTACGTATGTATGTGTGTGTGTATGTAATTCGCATAACTCAAAAACGGTATGTCCTAGAAAATTGAAATTTGGTACGTAGATTCCTAGTGGGGGTCTAGTTTTGCACCTTCTCTTTTGGTTGCATTCGGATGATCCTAAGGGGGTCTTTTGCCCCTTTTTGGGGGGAAATCATTGTTAATTTCGATGTAAACTCAAGTTGTGTTATAATTTGTCGGTCACTTGGCAATATGTCACCAGTCTTTTGTTCGCCAAGTTTTGTCGCCAACTTGGTGACAAATTTGGCGATTTTTTTTTTTAATTTGGTTTAATTTGGCTACCGTTGGTGATATTTAGAGAGTAAACTATTGAATCACATTAAAATTGCCAGTAATGGGGAAATGACATTGAATTGGAGTAAAAGGAAGTCATGTGATGTACACATCAGCTCGTTTAAAAAAGAAAGTAGTGAAATTTAAGGTATGCATCTCGTTTAAACTAAACTTCATTTCATCTTCCTTACTGAAGTCACACGATATTGCTTGCACGAGGAAGGTCAATATTAGCAGATTATTTGCCTCTTGTCTGGCACAGGATTTTGCGTACTTAGTGGGCTTATGTATTCAGCTTTCGTATACCAGGAAAGAGTTACAAATTATCCACCTGGAAATAGCATTTCGGAAAATGGCATGGCTGAGTTCTATTTATGATGCTCAAATCGAACACCAGCTCTTTAATAGTAATAATTAGGGTGTCCAGACAGGGGCGGATACAGGCTTTCATTTGGGGGGAGGGGGGTGATCACGCTGGAAAATGGTGTAAAAAAAAATTCTGAAGCTGGTTGAGTGTCAATGAAAAAAAAAGGCCAAAAAAAGGCACCAAGTGGAGCAAAAGCTTTTTTAACTAACTAGTGGTACCCGCACGGCTTTGCCCGTAGTTGAAAATTAAAAGGTCATTCAGTTCGCCTCTATCTTCTTCTTTACTAATAATAAAGTTGAAAGTCTCTCTGTCCGGAGGATGTCTGGATGTCTGTAGGATATCTGTGACGCGCATAGCGCCTAAACCGTTCGGCCGATTTTCATGAAATTTGGCACAAAGTTAGTATGTAGCATGAGGGTGTGCACCTCGAAGCGATTTTTCGAAAAATCGATGTGGTTCTTTTTCTATTCCAATTTTACGAAAAAAAATATCATAAGATGGACGAGTAAATTACGAAATTATCATTACGTGAAACCGTAACATGGGTAGAAGCCAATTGGCGAGATACGAAATTATCATAACGTGGAACCGTAAGATGGGTACAAGCCAACTGGCGAGAAAATTCACCATATATTATTTGTAAATATACAGGCGAACCAAAAGACCTTTTGATTTTTCTATTACGGGCAAAGCCGTGCGGGTATCACTAGTTACAAATAATACAGGCGAACGACAAATTTTATTATTTACAAATAATAAATTGACGAATTTCTCGCCAATTGGCTATGTTCATTCTCTCCCATTCCACGTCATGATAACTTCGTAATTTACTGGTCCGTCTTTGGATAATTTTGCTCCGGAAAGTGTTCTTAAAATTGAAATAGAGAAAGAACAAAATCGAATTTTCGAAAAATCGCTTCAAGGTGCACACCCCCATGCTACATACTAACTTAGTGCCAAATTTCATGAAAATCGGCCGAACGGTCTCGGCGCTTGCGCGTCACAGACATCCTACAGACAACCAGACATCCAGACAGAGATACTTTGAGATTTATTCCATCCATCTCGTACGCAATTTTAAAATTATGATCATATATAATTATAATGAATGGATAATAGTGTAGATGGTTCAGGGGGAGGGGGGATTATGACCCTTTGACCCTCAATTTGTATCCACCTCTGTGCCTAGATGCCTTAGACCCAAAACTAGGAGTTTTCAAAAAAGCATCACTTCTCTGACATTTATTGCTTCCACAAACCCATATAAAACATCATATTCAGACACTTTTGGTTTTAGACGATATTATCGCCTTTCGGTTTCCCCCTGGTCCAATTAGATATAGATTTTACTTTAAAAAAAAATTTTTCAACAAAGGCAATTTTTTTTCTGATAAGTTTTCACAATGAATGATTGCAATCCAATTTTCACAGTTTTTCAATTTTTTAAAACGTTGTTTTTCTCTTTTCAATTTTTTTTAAACCTATAGTTGATTGAAAGTTATAATTACGCATAAATTTGATCCAACTTTTTCAGATTTTTAATTTTATACTAAGTATCACAAAAAAAAAGTGAGACTAATAAATTGCAATATTTTAAAAGTTATTTCATTATGCATACAACAATCACAAAAAAAGAAATACTCTGAACAGTAAAAAATCTAACTAACGGTAATACTGAATAAAATTTACTATCAAAAATTGTAAAAGGAAAAAAAAATATTTGAAAGCAGAATAAAAATAAATAAAAACATGTTTCATACGAATCCATGAAATGCTGTTGATACAAAAAAGCTCCCAAGTTAGGTATGATTTACAGAACAACCATTCATAAATAACCACATCTAAGCGTTTAAAGTTAAAAAAAATCCAAAAATGTACAAAAACAACAAGTACAAAGCACATCAATCTGAAAGAGATCGCAACACTGCAATTTTACATGTAAAAAAACAAAAAACACACCACAACATTTATTACATGAAAGAGCGTACGTCACACGTGGTGCACTGAATGCAATAAGCAATATTTCTTGCTCAACAATAACCAATCGTGAAAGATTTTAAAAAAAAAACGAAAACAAAATGAAAATTTTAACTGTCCTATGTAGAATATTTTTGAAAAAAAAAACGATGAAATTTTGAGATTTATATTTTAATTTTTTCACAATTCAAAACTTTGAAAAATAGGAGTTATGTATTTTATCTAGAGAGCTAATCATCTAATAAAATAGAAGTAGTGTGTTTTGTCAGTTTTTACAATCTTCCAGATGTTTCTCTGTTTGACATTTTTGAGATAAGTGTATAAGTATTTACTTGACCGGAATAACATCGAAAACTATGATTTCGTGATGTTTTCCACTTGGATGAGTCGATTTATAATTGAAGTGATTGATCAACTTGAAAAGTTGAGTGAACGTGGTAGGAAGATTAAGCTTTTCCAATAATAACGAGAAAGGGAGAAAAAGTTTGCAGGATGTAGATAAACTTATAAAAGATATATGCTATCTTCCAAGAAAATAATTTTACCATTAATTGTAGCCGTATTTCAACAGTTTATTTAGCAATGGGGTGGTTTCCGTCAGTCAAAAGTACTACTTTTAGTCATTGAAATGGATAGAATGAGTAAAAAAGAAATTACATGGACCCAGAAAATACTTTCATTTTCCCAACAGTTTTTTTTATTAATTTTTTAAAATGTCCAATTTTTCAAACAAGGCGTGGGCTTTATGACGTCACAAATGATGCAATTTGGCGCATCTTTCTACTAAGTTTCCACGTTATGATAATCAAGCAGCGAATTAAAATTGCGCTCTACGCTTGCTATCAACCCTATCGTTGCCAATGCACGTGAGTAAAGATGTGAATTAAATATTTTGTTCTGTGAATGGCAACATTGAATGGCATTTCATCATTTGTGATGTCACACGACAGAAGTGTATACAGTGAAAGCGAGACGATTTAAGTAATTTTTTTAAAATATTAAACTTAAATAAATTATTTAAAAAATGGTCAGATCCTATATTTTTAAGCATGCTCTTTCAGAAAAAATACTTTGAAAATTTTGGAAACGACTCCATTAAAAATACTTTACCGAATGCTGCAATTTGTGAAATGACACTTTTATTCGAAGTAACCTTTCAGCAAACAGTTTTTCAATGAATACATTTTCAAAAACTACAGACTCTTAATAATTTATAAATTAGTTATCAAATAACTAAACAGCGTTTATTTTAATTTCATTCATTCCTTTGTTGAGGCAAAGCTTGACCGTGAAGAGAAGACGGATGACCTTGAAGCAAAAAGATCATTTGTATCGTTTGTAATAGGTTGATTGTTCTTATTTCGTAATAGATAGGGTCAGTGAGAACGACTCTTACTTTTAGGTACTTTTTGCCTGATTCTACCTATTACAAATGATGCAAAATGAGGCTCCGCTTCAAGTTCATCCGCCTTCTCTTCGCGGTCAAGCTTTAGTAAGCCGCATAGAGAAAGTTCTTTGAACGGAACAAACAAGAAAAAAAAAAATAAATAAATAAATAAATAAAATAAATAAGACAGAAAAAAAATAATTTGAATTTTGACATCTTAAATTCAAATTATGTTTTTCGGAATCACGAGTGTGTGTGTATGTAGGCGTGTGTGTTTGTGTGTGGGGGGGGGTATGTGTGTTTGTGTGTGGGGGTATGTGTGTTTGTTTGTAGGGAGTATGTGTATCTGTGTGTAGGCATATGTGTTTGTGTCTGTGTGCAGGCATGAATGTGTGGGTGGTTGTGTGTATGTGTGTGTGTATGTGTTTGTGTGTAGTTTTGTATGTATGCGCGTGTGTGTAGGATATGGACACAACCTGGAGACGACTTTCGCTGTAGGAGCAGCATCGTGAGGAGCCGGTCGACGGTGGTGCTGGTGGGAAAATAAAATCATAGGACACCAAAACAGTCAAATGAAAGCAATAAGCAATCATGATTGCTCAAAAAAAAAAAAAAAAAAAAGCTGCAATATTAACGTTAGTCAGTAATAGAGATTAAAATATGTACCTTGTAGGTAAAGGGCATTCGGTACTAAGTCGCCAAAACAAAGTTAGCTAGTAAATGAGTTTAGAGTTTTTCTTTTGCGATGACTTGTATTGTTGGCTTGTCATTTATAACTTTTTAGATAAAAATCTTAGTGTTTATTGCGTCCGAAATAGAATCTAAAACGTTGAGTAAAATGTGCTTTAGTCTGGATTATGGGGGGAAAAAGAACATTATACCCTTAACTTTCAGATACAGAAATAAAACTTTAAGTTTCGATATGTATTCAAAACATAGGCAATGACACAAAACTATTGTTTTAATATTTTAAAAATACAAATAATAGATACATATGTCATGTAAAGTTTCATATTAATTTTTCCAAACTTTCTTTTGCGTATTTTCTCCACAGAAATTAATTAACTACCGAATGCTATATTCATGACATATATAATTTACTAGTTAAGTTCCACAAATAGGCAATAACTTGTCAATGAAAAACAAATGGTAGTTAATTACATTCCATTTGACTTTATGACATATTTTCAACTCTTGAATAACTATCATTAATTTATTTAAAACTGAAATTCAAACTTAAACTGTAAAAATGTTAAAATAATCAGTAAAAATATTAAATTAACCATTAAATAAAATATTGATAAATGTAATATTTACACACTTTTTTTAACAATTTAGAAATGGTAAATTAACCTGCAAATATCCATGTAATATATTGCTTAACGTAATAAAGTGAAATTTGGTTTTTAAATAATTAACATAACTATTTTTTTACTTACTTATGTACATAATTTTTGCACAATTGTTTACATGAGCAATAGGAAATGTCTCAAAAGTTCCAAAAGTTAAATTGACGACAACGTGACGACACCAAAGTAAAACAAAATAAAAATTAGTTTTTCAAATTGACACAGAAGCGAATGGATATTTGCTAACCGTCTGAGGGGAAGCAAAGATTAGAAAAACAAAACCAAAAAAAAAAAAAAAAAATTGAATTTTGACCTTTTGAATTCAAATTATGTTTTTTCGCAATCACGAGGGTGTGTGTGTATAGGCATGTGTGTTTATGTGTGTGCGGGGGCATGTGTGTTTGTGTGTAAGGGGTATGTGCATGTGTGTGTAGGCATATGTGTTTGTGTCTGTATGTGTGCGTGCGTATGTATGTGTTTGAGTGCGTGTATGTGTTTGTGTATGTGTTTGTGCGTGTATGTGTTTGTGTATGTGTGTATGTGTATGTATTTGTGTGTGTGTGTAGTTGTGTATGTATGCGCGTGTGTGTAGCATATGGATACAACCTGGAGATGGCTTTCGCTATAGGAGCAGCATCGTGAGGAGCCGGTCGACGGTGATGCTGCAGAGGGTGGCGGCGGGAAAATAAAATGATAGCACATCAAAACAGTCAAGTGAGAACAATAAGCAATCGTGATTGCTCAAAAAATAAATAAATAAATAAATAAATAATAATATTGTTTCAGGAAAAACTTTCTAGTTCCGACTGGAATACACATATACGAAAGGAAACCACTATATTTTTAGCCAACTCGACGAATGTAAAAGCATCGATTGTTTAACAGACTTTATTTGAACTAAGTAATAGGTATAATAAAAACCATAAGGAAAACTAAATAAACCGCCATCGGCGAGATTTCCTCCAGACGTCAAATAGAAACGTGCAGGCACTCGTTCCTTCAAGTACACGTGCATTGATTGTTTCTACTCGTACACGTGTGGCTGTCTTTAAAAATGTTTTCTCAAGATAACTCGGCAGGCAGAGATAAGAAACTGGAAGATGAGTTTTTCAAAAAGTAAAAGGACATTTGAAAATGATGGAATGAGGAGGGGGAGTTATGACCCAAGCTCTAAAATTTTAAAATTTTCCAATTAGAAATCTTATAACACACTAAACTCGGGGGTAGCTCGTCTCCTCACCCCCCCCGCCAGAAAAATGATGCACTCCCACCAGAGTTTTGGAATACCCCCACAAAAGCGATACAGTGAAACCTGTGTAAGTTGAACACCTGCGGTTCATTACTTTAGTGTTCAACTTAAAAGGGTCTAAGGACCCTTAACATTCAAGCTTTTGGATTTTCTGAAAAAAATATATGTTATGCATAATTTAATTCTGAACAATTTAATACCTTATTGATAACCATACGCAAAAAAAATTTCAAGTTATCGTGAAAGTGCGTAAACTTTCTCCATAGAAATTTATGTTTACAGCAGCTGTTTAAGCCTCTTTTTCTCAGGCGCCGGTTCCTCGTTTCGCGTGCATGATATCTTAGAAAGTTTCTTATATATTTCCGTTAAAACGAAAGTTAATATTAAAAAAAATATATTTTCACCCAAAATTTTGAAAATTTTTGATATTAACTTATAAAATATCAAATAAATAAATAAATAATTTTAAAAAATAAATAAATTTAGGTTCAGATCATAAAAATAAACCAGACAACATGCACACAAAGTTTTATGGAAATATATAAGAAACTTTGTGAGATATCATGCACGTAAAACGAGAAACTTAAGAAAACGCAACCTGAGAAAAAGAGGCTTAAATAGCGGCTGTTATTAGAAATCTCTATGGGGAAAGTATACGCATTTTTTCGATAACTTGAAAAGTTTTCTGTGTATGGTAAAAAATAAGGTATCATATTCTTGAGAATTAAATTAGGCATAACATATTTTTTTCCAGAAAGTTGAACATTTTAAGGTTAAGGGTCCTTAGACCCCTAAAACAAGTGGTCAACTTACAAAGGTTGATTTATATGATAAGGGCTAACAACGTGCCTGAAAAAAGCGGTCAACTAAAACAGGTGGTCAACTTACAAGGGTGGTCAACGTTACAGGTTTTACTGTATCATCAGGGGCTGTCTACAAATTATGTCACGCTCTCATGGGCTGGGAGAGGGATTCGAGAAATTGTGGCAGTTTGTGACAAGGGGGAGGGACGGGAAAAACATGTGACATCACGCATTTTTTAATAAGAATATGTTTATGAAAAATAGAGTGGTATGTGACACAGGGAGAACTGTAACACTTTGCAAGAAGAAGGAGGGGGCCAAAAATGTTGGGAAAAAAACGAGACATCATTTATATCGAAAGCCTATCTTCCTCTCGAAAGAAAATTAAAATGCACATAAACGGAACAGAACATAATTTGGTTAAAAATTTTATCGCTTTCTTCCTCACATAGGATAAGTAACCTGTTTCCCCCATGCCACCTCTCCTCCCTACATAGGACACATCTGTAAGGTCAATATCCTACACTTACACACATACATACATACACGCACGTACACACACACAAACACATTCACACACACAAACACATTCACACACACAAACACATTCATACACACACATAAACACAGATACACACAAACACATACACTCACTCAAACACATACACACACTCAAACACATACACACACTCAAACACATACACACACTCAAACACATACACACACACGCATACATACAGACACCTACACATACACACGCCCACACACAACTACCCACACATACACACACAAACACATTCACACACACAAACACATTCACACACACAAACACATTCACACACACAAACACATTCATACACACACATAAACACACATACACACAGAAACACATACACACACTCAAACACATACACACACTCAAACACATACACACACACACACACGCATACATACACACACAACTACCCACACACTCACTCAAACACATACACACACGCATACATACAGACACCTACACATACACACACCTACACACCACTACCCACACACTCACTCAAACACATACACACACGCATACATACAGACACCTACACACAACTACCCACACACTCATGCCTGCACACAGACACAAACACATATACCTACACACACGTACACATACCCCCCCCCCCCCACACACACTCGTGATTGCGAAAAACATAATTTGAATTCAAAAGGTCAAAATTCAAATTAATTTTTATTTAGTCTTTTTTATTTTTTTTTTATTTTGAGAACAACAGAAAAAAATCAGGATAAAGGAGCTGAAATCTCTTTATAATATCTTTTATTATATCTCTTCAAGTGCTTTGATTGCTGTCTGTGATTAAACTTGTGATATATGTGTAAACATAATATTTGATACTATCAAATGAACTCTAGTAAGAATTGCACTCTTAATGAAAACTTTTTCTTATCTAAATAGATAATTAGAAGAATTTGACTTCTATTGTTTCCTCAAAACGTAAATCCGGGAAAAGAAAAGGCTAACAATTGGAAATAAAAAATACAGATGAATTGATTAATCTTATCAGCAATAAATGCTTAGAATCGATATGCATTCTTTCACGCTGATACGAAAATGGGTCAAAAATTGACCCATTATCGAAAATTCTCTGAACTCTCAGAAATTTACTTTCGGACAGTTCCATTTTAGCAGACGAATTAGTTGCTGCACAAATCATCCTGCAAATTGTCGGAATATGTTATATTCACGTTTTCATTGCATGAACTTTTCATGAAGAACATAAACCCTGCTTCCACATAGTGGAATTAAATTTTGAAAATTTACACCAACAGTATTTAAATTAAAAATTTTGCTTAGTATCGGATGAATTTTATAAGATACGTCATTTCTCACCCAAAAAACATTAATTGAATATTTTTGTAGAAAATTTTCAAGCTATAATTGCACTACATAGAAGTAGGGTCTATGTTCTTCCCAGGGTTCGAAAATATATTTTCGAAAATATCGAAAATATCCGATATTTTGATATTTATATCCGATATTTTCAATTGGTACAAACTAAAGTCTTCAAAATAGTAAATACATCCTCAAATCACTCTTTTTACTTCCTTTTACAAAAAAGGAAGTATTGTATTCGCGAAAAAATTTTCACTCAAAAATCGGTCATAATTTCCATTTTGCTCACCCCCGAATGAATGTTGAGTTTATTTTTCAACCCGACCACACGTGGATATACGCCTAGGAACGTACAGACACCCGAAATATCCATTTTCACGATCCCCGAGTTAATTACAACGAGTACTGTATGTACGTATGTATGTGCGTATGTGTGTATGTATGTCGCATAACTCAAGAACGGTATGTCCTAGAAAGTTGAAATTTGGTACGCAGACTCCTAGTAGGGTCTAGTTGTGCACCTCCTTTTCAAGTGTCATTCGAATGCCCAAAGGGGGGGGGGTCTTTTGCCCCTTTTTGGGGGGGAAATCACTGTTAATTTCGATGTAAACTCATGTGGTGTCATAATTTGGCGGACACTTGGTGATATATCGCCAGTCTTTTGGTCGCCAAGTTTTGTCACGAACTTGGCGACAAATTTGGCGATTTTTTTTTCATTTTTTTAATTTGGTTTCGATTTGTCCACTGTTGGTGATATTTAGAGAGTAAACAATTGAATTACATTAAAATTGCCAATAATGGGGAAATGACATTAAATTGGAGTAAAAGGAAGTCATGTGATGCACACATCAGCTCGTTTTTCTTATCTTATAATTACAATATGTAGACTTAAAATTAATGTTGCTTTTGTTATTTATATCAAGTATTTCATTTTACATTTCCATCAATTTTAATGGAATTAATTTAGCAATAGCTGTTTTATTCATTTTTCTTCTGTAGCTACTTTAACAGTTATATGATTCAGAAATAAATAATATGCATTACTCGGTGCACAGTCATAGGACATTTTTTTTTCTGAGCAATGTTTAATATTTAATTAGGCACTTTTAATGTGAATAAAATTGTTATATTACTAATAACTTTATAAATATAAAATACAAGTAAAAATGGAATATGTTACTTTGTTATACTAATGATGTATTACACATCATAAAAATATAGTACATAACTTTTTGGCTATTTTAAATAATAAATGAACAATATTACTGTAATTAATATTTTTTTTATATTGAAAATACCATAGTTGAAAAAATAAATATCGAAAATATCAAAATATCATGATGTTTCCAAAATAAATATCCGATATATATCGTGATATATATATCAAGATATATAATATCTTGATATATACCATGATATATATCGGATATTTATTTTGAAGAGACGAATCGATTGCTGCAGAAATCATCCTACCAAGATTCCAAATACGTTAAATATTTTTGTAGTATTGAACGAAATTTTCAGGAAGAACCAGGGTTCGCCGAATAAATATCGAAAATATCAAAATATCATGATGTTTCCAAAATAAATATCCGATATATATCGTGATATATATCAAGATATATAATATCTTGATATATATCATGATATATATCGGATATTTATTTTGAAGAGACGAATCGATTGCTGCAGAAATCATCCTACCAAGATTCCAAATACGTTAAATATTTTTGTAGTATTGAACGAAATTTTCAGGAAGAACCAGGGTTCGCCGAATAAATATCGAAAATATCAAAATATCATGATGTTTCCAAAATAAATATCCGATATATATCGTGATATATATCAAGATATATAATATCTTGATATATATCATGATATATATCGGATATTTATTTTGAAGAGACGAATCGATTGCTGCAGAAATCATCCTACCAAGATTCCAAATACGTTAAATATTTTTGTAGTATTGAACGAAATTTTCAGGAAGAACCAGGGTTCGCCGAATAAATATCGAAAATATCAAAATATCATGATGTTTCCAAAATAAATATCCGATATATATCGTGATATATATCAAGATATATAATATCTTGATATATATCATGATATATATCGGATATTTATTTTGAAGAGACGAATCGATTGCTGCAGAAATCATCCTACCAAGATTCCAAATACGTTAAATATTTTTGTAGTATTGAACGAAATTTTCAGGAAGAACCAGGGTTCGCCGAATAAATATCGAAAATATCAAAATATCATGATGTTTCCAAAATAAATATCCGATATATATCGTGATATATATCAAGATATATAATATCTTGATATATATCATGATATATATCAAGATATATAATATCTTGATATATATCATGATATATATCGGATATTTATTTTGGAAATATCATGATATTTTGATATTTTCGATATTTATTCGGCGAACCCTGGTTCTTCCTGAAAATTTCGTTCAATACTACAAAAATATTTAACGTATTTGGAATCTTGGTAGGATGATTTCTGCAGCAATCGATTCGTCTCTTAAAAATGAAAGTGTACTTCTATTTTATGCACGTATTGTGTTTGAATGTCTGTTATAACTTAATACAATAGATTTCACGTGATTGTTAAATGCACAGTAATTCAGATTCCCAAATTTTTATACATTTCGACCCACTTTCTAGAAAATTAATTACTCACGACTCACTTCATCTTATTATTGTCAACTCAATACTTGGCAACTTAGAAAATTAGTTTCATTTTATTGTGTTTGGTTGATTTAGTATTTCATCAATTAAATTACTATTAACATTGTTACTTGATTAGCTACTCCACATTATTTTAATATCCATTCCAAGGACCAACGTATATTTCTGGCAAAAGGAAGTTTTAAGTTTCTAAACAGATTTTTCATTTAAAAATAAAAAAGAAAAAAAGAAACAAACACTTATTTACTATTAAAATGTAAAAAAAAATTCGTACACTAATTTCCCCCCACCCAAAAAAGTAATGCCTGTCACTGCAAGTGCAAGACTCTTTATTATCGAAATTATCCGTATTTTAACATTTACGTTGAAAGTGCCACCAATATCTAATATGCATTACATAACTAGTTTGATGTTATTTTTTACAAATTATTACCGTAACTATTTTGCAATTCAGTTTAGTATGAATTGGTACTTTTACTGAAGAGCCTACCGTGCCAAGTTTGCAAAGACAGATTTACATCACCAAATAAAATGAAAACAAAGAAAGTTTTATGAAGTTTATACATAACACTAGCAAAAAATACCTGGCGTTGACTGAGTCAGTAATAATTATGAGAAACAATCGTTGCTTTCACTACTTTTCTGTTTTAACTGAAAGAATTTAAAACACACCTTTTTGACGTGATTGAAAATCGAGCTTTTTTCTTACTCATAACACTAAAATAGCAATAAGTATTAGGAGCAAAACAGTATTCATTTAGAAACGAAAGCACGAAATTTAAGCATATACAAATTTGAAGAATTTCCGAAATATGAAATTATACTTCACATGTTTAAAAAGAACAATCAGTTAATGCTTATTATTATTTTTTTTTTTTACATGGAGTCTTACCTTCTCTGTACCTCTATTGAAATACGAACTGTTTGAAAAATTGTAGCCGCCCGTAATCCCCTTGTATTTGCTTTAGTTATTTTGGCAAATTTCAATTATTGTTGGTTCTTGGTGCGATTTAAAATGTTATCGAATTTGATCGTTTTGGGAAACATTGGATAATGCTCCCCCCTCCTTACTTTGTAACACGGTACGTTACTAATTTTCGTTAAAGAGATATTGTCGCCAGATGCTGAGATACTTTTGCTTACCATAAATGGCGCTAAACAGTTTCATCCGAAATGTTTCCAAAATAAGTGGTAAAATTTGGTGATTGTTTGAAATTGTGCAAAAAGAAAAATTAATGGAAGTTTTGTGCTCTTTATGGATTTGCCTAATTTAGTTGATGGATTAATTTTCATATTAAAAAAAGTTTTAAATATTCTTTTAATGGCGATATTTTGTTTACAGAGTGAAAGCTGAGATACATTATTACGAAGTCTTTGGCTTCAAAAACAGCGACGTTGAAAAAACTGCTAAATGCATCAGCTATTGAAATCTTTTTTTATGGGGTTTTCAATGGTGCCAAATGTGAAAGGATGCAGTAGTTGCTTCGTAAAGAAAAAAGCTATTTTATGCAATTTTATGGCTTTAAAATTAAATTTCAATCATTTTGAAGCCTTTTAAACTCATTTTTTTTGCATTGTCATCAGATACTGATCTATGTTCAAATTTTCAAGTTTCCAGCTCATCGGGAAATTTAATATCAATCTCGATAGTTCACCGGAACAGATATACAAAATCTTTACTAATAATAAAGCTGAAAGTCTCTCTGTCCGGAGGATGTCTGTAGGATGTCTGGATCTCTATGACGCGCATAGCGCCTAGACCGTTCGGCCGATTTTCATGAAATTTGGCACAAAGTTAGTTTGTCGCATGGAGGTGTGCACCTCGAAGCGATTTTTCGAAAATTCGATGTAGTTCTTTTTCTATTCCAATTTTAAGAACAAAAATATCTTAAGATGGACGAGTAAATTACGAAATTATCATAACGTGGAACCGTAACATGGGCACAAGCCAATTAGCGAGATACGAAAATATCATAACGTGGAACCGTAACATGGTTACAAGCCAATTGGCGAGAAAATTCACCATACATTATTTGTAAATATACAGGTGGACCAAAAGAGCTTTTAATTTTCTATTACGGGCCAAAGTCGTGCGGGTACCACTAGTAGTAAATAAAAATATTATTAATAAAAAAGGAATAATATACTGCCATTTCCTTAAAGCTTTCAAGAGAAAAAGTCTACCGGAGGGCACGAAATACTTCTAAGTCGCTCCTAGAAATTTAATACCGGGTTTATTATCAAATGTCTATTTCTGACTGAGCTTGTCCACACGCAGTCTAGTTTCAAATTAACATGTCAGTATTTTCGACAAGAAATTTAAGTAGCCTTACGCAACGGTGAGCAAAACCCGGCATACCAATCAGGTCGCAGTGTGTTACTAAACACCTAACACAATATTCTTTGTTCAGGATGGCGTCTGGATAATATAACCAATTTAATTCGATACTTTTTTTTTCTTTGCTTTTCTTGGTTCTTCTCGTTTTTCTCATACTTTGACATTCTATTCAAGAACTAAGTAAAGACATGGATGCCCGACTTAGACCAGAATACGCAACAGTTTGCGTGTCGTATTTCCACCTTCGCTTGCAGACAAGTTTTTTCTTGAAAAGATCGGGTAAAAGGAATTGCTACTTTTGCTTTATTTTTCAGTGTAGCAAATATTGATTGAGTTTCAGTTGCTCTATTCTAGATGCTCGATTACTTTCAATACTACTTTGCATTAGCTCGTTCAGACTTTTGTACTGTAAGCGTTCGAATGAAAATGTATCAATGGTTAAAAAAGAATGGGGTTGTTTTCTTCAGTCAAAAGTACTACTTTTAGTCACAGAAGTTGAGAGAATGAGCAAAAAAAGAAAATAATAATAATAATAATAATAATAAATAAATAAATAAAATGAAATAAAATAAAATAAATAGATAAATAAAATAACATGGACCCAGAACATATTTTCATTTTCCCAACAGTTATTTTCTAATAAATTTTTTAAAATGTCCGATTTTTCAAACAAGGCGTGGTCATTATGAAGTCACAAATGATGAGCTTTGCAGCGTATTCCACTGGGGCACTGAATGCTTACGCTTGCTGTCTACCGCGTTTCCACGTTATGATAATTCAGAAGCGAATTAAATATTGCACTCTACGCTTGCAATCAACCGTATCGTTGCCAATACACGAGAATAAAGCAGTGAATTAAATATTGCGCTTTGCGCTAATGGCAACAGTGAATGGCAGTTCATCATGTGTGATGCCATGCGCAGAAGCGTAAAGCATAAAATTGAGTCTGCACACCGATTGAATTTTTTTTTCAACAGTAAACTTTGTCAAATTATTTTAAAAATGGTCAAATCCTATGTTTTTAAGCATGCTCTTTCAGAAAAAAAATAAACTTTTAAAATTTTGGAAACTACTCCATTCTATGATTCAACCGGAGAAAGTTTCTGCTTCACAATTTTTTTCAAACAATTTAAAAAGTAATTTTATACCAGATAATAGTAAAATGCTGTCGCGTTTCACAATAATATGCAATTTTAAAATGTATTGTTAATTTATTTCTTTGAAGAAACTTTAAGTAATGAAACAAACACAGACTAAATCTAATTGCAACTAAAGCTTCATCGTTTTTATTATTATTATTATTATTATTATTATTATTATTATTATTATTATTATTATTATTATTGTTGTTGTTGTTATTATTATTACTATTATTATTGTTATTATTGTTATTATTATTGTTATCTTTACTATTATTACTATTATTATTTTTTATTATTATTAATGTTGTTGTTATCGTTATTATTATTACTATTATTGTTATTATTATTATTATTATTATTACTGTTGTTGTTGTTGTTGTTATCGTTATTAGTATTACTATTATTACTATTATTATTATTATTACTATTTTTTATTATTGTTATTATTATTATTCTGGTAATTCTACTTTAGTTATAGAGCGCGTTGTTGCCGAAACACTACTTAGATTGCAATACTAGTTTTTCGACATTTTTCTCTATGCCTAACATTGCATCATGTACTTAAAAAGCAGACTAATTTAAGTCACATAATTACTACTTTTCAAGGGAGCGTAAAAACGCTTGTCTAGTGCGTGCAGAGGATGGGAAAAATCACCATTTTTTCGACTTCCGTTAATCTAAACCTGAAGTATAGATTTCAAACGTGAAAAAATCGAAAAACAAGGTTAAATAAATAATAATGTGAGTGAAACAGGCAATATATTTAATTGAGAGAGAATTTATGAAAAAAAAAATTATAGTCTCTGATTTGAGTCTTTTTTATTTATTTAAAATTTTCAAGCAAATGAATGAACTTTTAAAATAAAAATAGGGAACATTTTATTGATAACTAGTGGTACCCGCACGACTTTGCCCGTAATAGAAAAATTAAAAAGTCTTTTGGTTCCCCTGTATATTTACAAATAATGTGTGGTGACTTTTCTCGCCAATTGGCTTGTACTCATGTTACGGTTCCACGTTATGATAATTTCTTATCTCGCCAATTGGCTTATGCCCATGTTACGGTTCTACGTTATGATGATTTCGTAATTGACGTCCATCTTATGATAATTTTGCTCTTAAAATTGGAATAGAAACAGAACCACATCGAATTTTCGAAAAATCGCTTCGAGGTGCACACCCCTATGATACAAACTAACTTTGTGCCAAATTTCATGAAAATGGGCCGAACGGTCTAGGCGCTATACACAGAGATCCTGACGGACAGAGAGAGAGATCCGGACAGAGAGAAATTCAGCTTTATTATTAGTAAAAAAATAAGGAGCAATTTTATTAACAGGATGTGCTTCAAATAGAGATATATACAAATATGTTTTGAGCGATATCGATAAGCTTACTCTCGAAAAGACTAGAATTATGATGAAGATTGCTAAAGAACATGCTATCAAGTTCTGGAATTTTGAACATAAATTTCGCATTTTTTTATCCGCGAATAATCTCGCAAAATATCCTATAATAATAAATGTTGGACATATTATCTACCTGCCGCTGATAAAATGCCTAAAACACCTGTTATTACTACCAGATAAATTGAAAGTGAAAGTGAAAAACAAAGAAAAACAAATTACAAGGGACGTCCTGATAAAATAGGAAAAAATAATTGCTAGCAGGATGTAAAACAAAAAACCTTTGGCACCACTGAACAAAACAGCTCTTCATTTGAAAAACATAACAAAAATGAAGTCAGTAAAAATGACAACAACATTGTTGTTGTCATTTCGACTGCTTTTTTACAAAAATGAAGTCGTTTCAAACGGAGAAGAAAGACTGTTAGAAAACTTAAGTGGGCAGAGCGAAATGTATTTTTTCTTTTCCTGTAAAATTTTAAAAAGTAAATTGAGCTGATTTTAATACAAAACATTTCATTTTTTCAATAAAAGTAGTATAACAAGTTATTTAAAAAGTAAAATTGGCGGATTTTCGTTATTGGCATGTAAAATATAGTTATTTTTAGGACACTTAAATAGGTAGCAATGTTTACGCAAAGATTTAAAAAGAAAAATCATTAACTCTTTATCGTTCAACGAAATTTCAACAACTAAACTCAAAACTTTGTTGGCCAATAATCTTATAAAATTTTTAGCAATAAAATGGAATTATCATCGCTTCAAAAAGTCTGCAAAAGGTCGATTTAAATTACATAGCCGTTTATCACTGTCTAAAAATTTGTCGACCGGGAGCTCTCAGATGTGTGATAATTGATGGAGAAACGATCAGTTTTTTATCATCTTTCTAATGACCAATCGAGTAATAAAAAGCCGGAACAAGAACGAACCGGATTTCACTCAAAACCAAAAAAAAAAAAAAAATAATAATAATAATTTGAATTTTGACATCTTGAATTCAAATTATGTTTTTCGCAATCACGAGTGTGTGTATGTAGGCGTGTGCGTTTGTGTGTGTAGGGGATATGTGTATGTGTGTGTAGGCATATGTGTTTGTGTCTGTGTGTAGGCATATGTGTTTGTGTCTGTGTGTAGGCATGAATGTGTGCGTGGTTGTGTATATGTGTGTGTGTATGTGTGTGAGTAGGTGTCTGTATGTATGCGTGTGTGTATGTGTGCGTGTGTAGTTGTGTATGTAATTGCGTGTGTGTAGGACATGGATGCAACCTGGAGCCGGCTTTCGCTATAGGAGCAGCATCGTGAGGAGCCGGTCGACGGTGATGGTGCGGAGGGTGGCGGTGGGAAAATAAAATGATAGCACGCCAAAAACAGTCAAATGAAAGCAATAAGCAATCGTGATTGCTCAAAAAAAAGAAACCTTCGTGAGATCTTTTTACAACGAACTTTAAGGGAGCTCAAGTTTCTTCGTTGCAACAGATATTTTGGTGTAGTTGAATTCAAGCAATACAATGGCAATTAAATCGAGACTAAAGATTTATTTTGTTGGAACAGAATTTCGTTTGTAATGGAATTTCACGGTATTTGCAGTGTTGTATAAAATTCTTATGTTGTTAAAAATTTCATCGTAACAAAACTAATTTTTTGTTTTATTTTTTCATTTTATATTTAAATTTTAAGTATTTACCGTTTTGAAAAACATGACGCGGCAAACAAAGAATCACCCCCCCCCCCCCCCCCGCAACATAATGTGCGATCGTAGCTGTTAAGTCAAGAAAAGGCTCATACAAGTTCCATATTTCTCTTGGGACCTATGTCACCATAAAAATTAAAATTTATAGACTGTGTTTATTTAATTTCACTAAAGATCAAATATAAATTATTAATGGAAACTGCAGGAAAAATTTAAAGCTGCTCATGCCTCATTTGCACTGCAATCACCAGGGCCGTAACCGTAAACTTAAGTTTCGGGGAGGGTTTTACCAAACACATTTCGGGAAATCTGTAGGATCAACAAAATTTTATTTTTCGTATATTCGATTCATTTTTGCTACACTAAGTTATGTTGGGAGGGGGGGGAGGCGTTGCTTTAAAGGCATTAAAGTAAGCAAACGTATACGATGACGTATATATTGAATAAGGAGGGAGAATATGATGGGTGAAGTACATAAATTCACCCATGTTAAATACTCGATGACTTTTTAATAAATCAAAAGAACGAATGCGTGTATTATACACACATGCGAAGTAATACTTCTAAAATTCATATTTTGTTTCCCAATTTTAAAAAAAAAAGATTTTGGCACTTTCAAATTTAAGGAATTTTAAAGTTTTTGTTAGTGACAGGTTTTTAAAATCTGACAAAAAACACTATTGTTTTGCAAGAAATGATATTTGTTTTAAAAATAAAAAATAAATAGTGCAAAGGAAGCATCGAGTTTGTACAATTCTTCAATAATAGCCTGATTTTTCAAATGAAACTGAAAAAATCTTTACTAATAATAAAGCTGAAAGTCTCCCTGTCCGGATCTCTCTCTGTCTGTCAGGATCTCTGTGACGCGCATAGCGCCAAGACCGTTCGGCCGATTTTCATGAAATTTAGCACAAAGTTAGGTTGTAGCATGGGGATATGAACCTCGAAACGATTTTTCGAAAATTCGAAGTGGTTCTTCTTCTATTCCAATTTTAAGAACAAAATCATCATAAAATGGATGAGTAAATTACGAAATTATCATAACGTGGAACCGTAACATGAGCAGAAGCCAATTGGCGAGAAAATTCACCATACATTATTTGTAAATATGCAGGCGAACCAAAAGACCTTTTAATTTTTATATTACGGGCAAAGCCGTGCGGGTACAACTAGTAAATAAATAAAATAACTAGCGACAAGCTTTTCAGCAAAAAAAAAAAGTATAATGAAAAGCTGTCTCAGGAATAATTTAGGAAAATGTCAACCCTAATAACCCACCCCTTATACGCCCCTAACAGCAATTGTTCAATTTAGTTTTTGATAACATTAAATTCTCCTTCGGAAAGGGATTTTCAGAAAATCAGCGATTTTCATATTACGCTTAGTGCAAAAAGAGAAAAAAGGAGAACTGATGTCAATAAATACAGGATGTTTTCTCGTCCGGAAGCTTGCGGAAAAATGTTTTTTTTCCTTGTGGATGATGACGAGGATGAACATGACAGGTATCATAAGTTTGTTTTTGAAGAGAAAATAGTTTGAAGTATTATGACATTTTGAAGAAAGAAACTTGAATCTATTTCTAAAAACTAAACATCCCTTATATTGAAAACATCACTTGGACTTTTACACGCACTACTTTCAAGCAAACGGCATTAACTCAGGTGGAATACCAGACTTCATCACTTTTTTTATTCGCTTCCGCGTGTTTAAAGAGCAATCAAATTCAAAAAGTTAATGAGGAAAAAAAAGGAATCTTCATTTGCTAACACGTAAAAACTTCAACTGCAGTAAATAAATTCTTCATTTTATTTTATTTAAAAAATACATAAATATTGTATTAATAAGTTGTAAATTTATTTTCTATAATGATAGAACTAGTTTCATGATATTTTTCGAACTATTTAAATAACTACATAGATTTGTTAACCAAATTTTTATTTTTAAAATCCAGATAACGATCGAACGTCTTTGTATCCAAGGATAAGAAAAAAAAAAAAAAAAACTTTCGTGCAAACAAAAAAAAAAAAAATAAATAAATAAATAAATAATAATAATAATAAATTGAATTTTGATTTTTTGAATTCAAATTATGTTTTTCGCAATTACTAATTGCGGTAGGACCTTACTCGGTGGGTTTCTCGTTTCTACAAATGGAATATGGAATGGAAATGGCCCAGAAATTTGCAGCCGTCCTATATGACTGGTGATTTCCTAAAGTAGGTAAAACAAGGCCTATCCATTAAAAAAAATCGTGGTAAAGATAAAGATTTTATGGTCGATATCATTCAGTACACTTATCATAAATGTTATTTACAGCGTATAACGGAATGTATTTTTGTTTCTTATCTATCATAAATGATGGAATTCAGTAATCTGGAAATTCTTAATTTCGATGGAGTTTTGCTGCTTAAGCTATTTGGTTGTTTTTTCCTGAAAAAACGCAATTTTATACAAAGAAAAAAAAACCTTTTTTAATGTAAAATCTGTTTGAGTTAAGCCCTGAAAAACTATGAATAGAATCAAACCAAACACGATTTGTAACTATGACGACGAAAGTTTCGCTCTCTAAATAAATATTAAAAACATCCATTGTCACGGTAATCTGAAAAATCCGAGCAACATCAACTTCAGAGGACAGTAAGCAATAATTCGTGATTGCTTACTTTCTTAGAAAGTAAAAGCGGCACTTATTGCTTTTGCAGCTCTTAATTTGCATAAGAGCTCACTTAACGTATTTTTTTCTTATTTTGCATGAAGTTTTACATGATGGACGAAAAATCGGCAATGTGAAAGTTAATTCTGAAGTTTCAGTCCACAAACAAAATGTGATATCAACCGTAACTCAAAGTTATTTTAAATTCCTTATTTGTAGGGATTACAATACCGGACCAAAAATGCAATACCGGTATTCGATATTTTTAAAACGTGATACCAGAATACCGGTATTAATAACCTGATAAGAAATTTCTCAAAAAATTATCTTAAACATTTTGTTTCGATGACATATTTCATAATTTTTGAAAAATTGTATTATTTATAAAAACAAAGTACGAACATTTATAAATTGAAGCAACAAATGTAATAAAAAATCAGTAATAGTAAGAATCGTTATGCATCCATTGAATTGTCTCCTAGTCTGGAGCTCAATTTAGTGCACAAATTTCCCTGCAGTTGAAAAAATTCTCTGAATTCACACAGGTCTGTGGTGCTGTTATACACTTCTTCTAATTACCTCTACTCGAAGTCTTCCATCTTCAACTAATTCAGTGTATTGCGTATTCTTTTGGGATAAATCCATTAGTATATGTGTGTGTGTTTCTTTTGTATTGTATGTATTATTATTATTATTATTTGCATTTATAGCCAGTCGTAATTTCTCTTCGAGACACGATACTTTTCCAATATTAACACTTATCACTTGTTTTTGTTGATCAAGGGATTAAGATTGATCGAGAAACATATCGCAAACGCAGTTTTGAAGATCTTGACGCAAAAGTTCTATGGAAACAAAAGATGGACCTTTAACAGGATTTCGCTCCCGCACACAGAGCTAAAGGCACTAAAGATTAGGGTGATTGCTCAAAAAAATAAATTAAAAAAAAAAAAACATAAGATTTGCGGCCCATAGCCGAAAATTTTATGACGCGTTTAAAGCTCTGTGTATTAAGGCTAGAGGTAGCCACTTTGAAAATCTGCAAATATATTAGACGAAATAATCTATTCACATTAATTTTGAAGTTTGGTCGTATTATTTACATTTTCATTAAAGTTATGATTCATTATTTGTGTACAAGTTATTTCGTGTCACCCTGTAAAAACGCGGTGCACATAGGCGCGCAAAATGCGATTCACCACACCATTTATTGATGGAAATAAAATATGATGTCATTTTGTGCTCTTTCCACTGCTTTTGTTGGCATGAATTCGGGCTTTTGAATCCTAATATTTACATCAATAGATTGAGTTTTGTACTGATTGATTGATTTTGGTCAAAAGAGAAATGCACATCTAAATCAACAGTAGATATCTAATAAATAAAATGAAAACTCTTTTGTAAAAAACTATTTATTATTTTCAGCTAATAACGAAAATACCGGTATTTTACTACAGCAAATACCGGTACATATTACGAAATTGCAAAATAGTTCAAAATACCGCTATTCGGCATACCGGTACACCGGTATTGGAGACACTATCAACAACTAATGCATCGAATCCGGAAGAGTTCAATTTGCATTCAAGGGTTGAAACTCAACAGTAGAACGGTTCAATCAATAGAACAGTTTTAAGTTTAAGGGTTCACAGTACCTTTCAAACATTTTTTTTTTAAATTTAAGTAAATTTTATATTTTTTTGAAACCATAACATGCATACTTATTTCTTAATCAATAATTTATTTTCAAAATTTAAAAATATTGCCTATACTTTTTTTAAAAATTCAAAAAATTGAAGAAAATTTCAATTTTTTGAAATCTCTAAGGCTTTTTTTATTTTTGCACTAATTAAAAAATTTTTTTTTGATAAACGATCACGATAATCATGTCTAAAAATCTGTGCATTCATTTGCTTATGAGTTTATTAGAAAATTTTCTGTGATTAATTATGTAAAAAATCAAAGTTTTTTTTTTTTTTTTAAATTGGTTTTTAAAGGTTTAACATGTTCTAAACATTTGAGTAATTTATAAAATGCTTATCCAATGCACAGTTTTGTCAAATATGTTATCCCAATTGCAAAAAGTATTACTTTAAAGCTGTATCTTTAATAGAAAAAATCCTTAGGTATTCTAATGACATGAAAATACAAAAATACCATCATCGAGAAAAGGCAGTTTAAAGTTTTCCTTTTGCATAAGAACACATAGCAAGCATGGCCTAAAATCACTCATAACTTTTTAAATATTTGAACCTAAGCAATGAAACTTTTTCCCTGTGTTCAGAATAGTTTTTAGTTATGAAATAAGTATTAAAAAATTTTTTGATCGTTTCTTCATTTTTGAGGTACTGTAACCACTTAAACATTTTCAACATTCTTCATTTTTAAAAGCTTATTCTATCTTTTTCTTTTTGAATTTTGTCAAATATTTCAAAGCATTAACTTTGATATTTAAATAATTTTATCAGGGGAAAAATCAAATTTTACCGTGATATTATTTAATCGATTCCTCACGAACATTTTCTAGTAATTATCGGAATTTATGAATCGTAATTATTTTGTGTAGAACATTCAATTTAAAAACAGCGTTGTCACTTTTCAAAGGTCATCAGTCGATAAATAGATTATTTTAATCCAATTGATTTATTTTACACAATTTCCGTCTTTTCTTTTGGACTTTCACGGATTTTCCTCCTTGAGGAAAAAAAATCAAACATACCTTATCACCGATTCTCCGTTCTTATAAAAGCAGCCGTCTGCATTTTCCCACACGAAGTTTTTCACCGTATTTCAAAAGTCAGGGATGTCATTTCATGCTTTGAAAGATTGTCAAAAGGTTTAATTGTGACCGATGTCTTTCCTTCTGCGAAAATCGATGAAATAAACTAACAATGCTCAGACATAATCAGAAAAAAATATTTATCGGATATAAAAATAACTTATATTTTCGCGTTTTGTGGCCTTCATCCAAAAGAAAAATTTGACCGTTCTTCAAAAGATTTTTGCTCGTCCATGGTTTAAAAAACAAAAAAACCTTTCTCAAAAAAAAAAAAAAAAAAAAAAAAAAAAAATTTAAATTCTGAAATTTTGAATTCAAATTATGTTTTTCGCAATCACGAACTGCTACGGGACCCTGTTCATTGGAGTTATTGTTTCTAGAAGCGGCTCCTGTCCCCCCAAGGTTGCATCTCTTCCTGGGCTGTTACGTGTGCATAGTTGTGTGTGTGTAAGTGTGTAGGCTTGTGTGTGTGCGTAGACCTGTGTGTATGCACGCAGGCATGTGTGAGTGTATGTGTGTGAAGTCGTGTGTGTATGTGTGTGTAAGCGTGCGTGTATGTGTGTGTAAGCGTGCGTGTGTGTGTAGGACATGGACGCCTCCGACCAGAAGAAGCGGATAGCTCAGGACCAGAGCAGCCGCGCCGCCTGCAAAGGACGGTGGGCGGTGGTGGTGCAGAGGCCCCTGGTCCAAGCTGAAAAGGGAACCACAACGCCAAGGACGGTCAAGTAAAGACAATAAGCAATCGTGATTGCTCAAAAAAAAAAAAAAAACACCATTATGGTAATAAAAAACATATCTTCAATACAACATCATTTACTTGAATTTTGTGATTAATTTCTGTACTTTTCTATGTGTTTTCAGCAATGATAATTAATTACGCATAATTTTTAACTATAGTTTATCTTTCTCTCAAAATTTAAACAAAATTTCGTGACAATTTTTAACCCTCAGTCGTTCACACAATTTTTCACAAGTATTTAACGGTCTTCAAATCAACAGTTTTTTTTTTTTTTTTTTTTTTTTTTTTGCAAAAAAAGAAAGAAAAAAATAAAGAGAAAAGAAAAGAAAAAGGGGGGGGACAGGGGACGAGGTGACCTCAGTTGCCTTTAAACAAATTCACATGTTTTTTACAACCCACACTGCAAGTTTTTTTCTGCAAAAAATAAAAGAAAGAAAGACAAATATAAGTACAAGACAAGATGGAGAAAAAAAAAGCATCAATAGTCCGCAATTTTTTTCTTAAAGCTCTTGCCGGTCCCTGGTCCAAAATGCTGATTTATACGAGCTAACTAATTTTAACTGATTAAAGTTAGCCATAAAATCAAAAAAAGTAATTGCACAATATATATGAAGATAACATACGACATAGTACGTAACGCTATAGTACATAATTAAATTTTTCAAAACATTTTAAAGAAAAGTGAACTTTTATCCTTTACTGAAGATAAAAGAAATTTTAAAGTTATTTACATACAGTACTGTATGTACTTTGTGAGAGAGCTTTAAAATGTGTGTTCATAATTTTGACGTTTCTGATTTTTAACGTTCGAATTTTTGACTTTCAATTACGGATATTTGATTATTCTGATTTTTGACGCTATGATTTTCGACATCTCTGATTTTTTATTTTTTTATGTTTTGATTTTTGACATCCAAATTTTTGGCGTTTCTGATTTTTGGCGTGCGGATTTCTGACATTTCTGATTTTTTATTTTAGGATTTCTTGATGTTTTGATTTTTACATTCGGATTTTTGACATCCAAATTTTTGACGTTTGGAGTTAGACTTTTTTAGGTTTTGACTCTCGGAATTCTGATTTTTTACGTTAGAATTTTTTAACATTCGAATTTTTGACATCCGAATTTTCGACGTTCGGAATTTTGACGTTTCTGATTTTTGACTCTCGGACTTTTGATGTTTTTAATTCTCTTAGTTCAGACTTATGACGTTTCTGATTTTTCATGTTCGAATTTTTGACATTCAGACTTTCGACTTTCTACTATTATTAAATGAACAGCTCCTGCAGCTGCACAGATTATATTGTGAATTATGGTAATCTGGAAACAATCATGGTGAACTTGGAACGGCAGCCCGACACCACTCCAGCTGAACTATGATTGACAAAGCGTTTGCATTGGGTGACCGTGATTCGTTCGAAAGTCACACGTGTTCGAAACAGAAGACAGAATGCTCTCGATTGAACTTGAACTTGAACGCAGCCCAATTCATTGTTAAGATATGATTTTAAAAAATCATTTATCTATTTTTATGTCTTTCAAACAATTCTATGGAATTTTTGTTAGTAAACGTTGTTGTGTGTCTTGAATAGATGTAGATAAATGCGCATGCTTGTATTTTGCTATTCAGTAAAGTTCAGTAAAGAGTCTCATTCGGTACATTTAGAATTTACCTCGAACCATAAATTAAAGTTCTGAGCACCCCTGGTTTTACAAAGTCTTTCTTGATGCGAAAGAGTAAAAACAATAAGTAAGAACACAAAATAATGAAAATGGTAACAATGAAGGAAAATCAAATGACATTTATGACATTTTCTAAATCTTTCAGATGGTCTTTATCAAATCACTTACTCTAAAGAAGTCCAAACGTGGAAAATCCTATTTTATTTAAGGGTAAAGTGTGACCTTTTGATCAAAAGTTAACAAATCCGTCCTCTGCACGCTTTATTTTGAACAAAAGGGGACATATCCTGCAAGAATCTTTAGTACGATGATTTTTAGATCCAAAGGAACGCATGTCCAAAAATCCTCAAACTCTAATCCACTACTTTTAGGTTCATGTACTTTGATAAGAGAATATGAGAAGGCGAAATATTAGAGTTTTGGTGAAATTCGAATTTTCAACATCCAGGTTTTCGTTCAGAAGGGCATATATCCAAAATTAAAATGGCGATATCTCCTTGTTTTTTTATTTATTTATTTATTTTTTTACACAAACATTTCTTACTCTGGGCCATGATTTGCTGTGCTTTTGTGCTCAATTCTGTACCCACAGAAATTGATAAAACTATTTTGCTCTTACCCTAATTCGTTTATCTGACCTCCTGGACATTTTTGGAAAATGGATATGTTCCCTTTTTGATAAATTAGTCCTCATGTAAAAGTAACGTGACGGCCACACAAGGGGTCCCGTAGCCCATTCACTGTTAAACTGCACGATTTCAACGTTACTCTAAAGTCAACAGCAGAATATACAGCAACTTAGGGATATCAGTCCGCAGCAACGCCACTAAGTGACGTAGTGACAATTTCATAGGGGTGACCATCCATCATCCCTCAAGAGCGATGACAACCTCCCCTCAAAGTACCTCCCCCTTCAGGATGAGAGTTCCTTCGCCCCCCAAAATTGTAAATTATATCCCTGAAAAAAAAAAAAAAAAAAACCTGTAAAAATTTCAATGGCGCATCCTGAGCTATCCATCGCCCCTCGTGAACACCATTACACCTTTATTATGTCACAAATAGACCTGTCAAAACTTAATTACAAGAAAGTCACAGAAAATATGTCAGATTGTGACATCTGTGAGACGTCACAATTTTGTCCCTTTGTGACAGTGAACGCAACGACTTGCAGTGTTGTCCCTGTTACTTTGCCGCGATATTAATGTGCTATTAGGGTAAGAATGTCTCAAAATATTCCGATAAAGTTTTTGCTACGCACCATAACACCAAATGACTCTTGGGGGAAAAGGGTTTAATCAGTTGCTTATCTAAGATTCTCTTCATCAGATAACTTTTACCGCAATTTGATGGACCAGCAACAATCATTGTAAAAGCATGTATCAAGTACGGAAATTCCATCTTAAACGATGATAGTTGCTAAGGTCTCGCATTTTTGAAAGAAAACTGTTATTACGTGTTTGACTAGAGTTCCTCCGACCAGGCGAGCCGCTTGTCAGTTTGGTCGCTGAGCCCTCCTCCTCCCATAAAACTTATGAGATTTATACTTCTCCGACTCCGAACCGGGCCCGACAAAGGGCCGGGTCCCTAGTTTCCGACTAGACTGACATGGCCTCTCGTCAGCCCTGCTTCCGACTCCGACTCTGAAAGCCAGGCAGAGTTGCGGACTGGGAGGAAAAATGACCGAACAGGAGTCCGACTCTTAAAATTTAAAAGATTTCTACTACCGACTCCGACTCTGAAAGCCTGGCAGAGTTGCGGACTGGGAGGAATAATGACCAAACAGGAGTCCGACTCTTAAAATTTAAAAGATTTCTACTACCGACTCCTTTGCCCAAAATCAGTCCGACTCCGCAACTCTGGCAGGAAGTTGAAAAATGTTCTGCACTGAAAAAATTATTCCTTGTAAACGAAAACATGAACATGCAATAAATTTTCACGTAGTACTTGAGGAAGCGCGCCATTGTTCTTCGAGGACGGAAGAGAGGGGGGGGGGGGGACCTTGTAAAATTCCAGAAATTTTTAAGGTTTCTTGAGATGACTTAAAAATAGCCTTGATTCCCCTTGTTCAGTAACTTTCAAGGGCTAAAGATACAAAATATGATCCCTCACCTTTTGGTAATTTCGTAATCCTTTAATCCTTCTTGTCCGTCTTCCGTTTTGATCTTCTTGACAACTTCGTCCTCGTTGTCTCTGGCTTTGGCACGTTTGACGACTTTGACGATGCACTTGATGAAAGATTTCTCGGGCCCCAATAACAAGGGGCTCCTTTTTTTGTCGGACGGGGCCTTGGCTGTTTGTTTGTTGCCTAGGACAGTGAAGAGCGCGGTGGCCGGTACGAAACTTCCGCAGCGAATCTCAGTGGGCGGAGCTTGCGGCACCGTAGAGGAAGGAGTACAGCTGATAGGAGGCGGAGAGACGATGACGTCACAACTGGGCATGACGCAAGGGTGATATCACCGAAGGACACTTCTTGCCGCCTGTTGAAATAAAAAAAGGAAAAAGATTGTCACTTGCTGAAAGGGTTATAGTCCAGTCAATAGATACATTTTACCTTGCAAAAAATGGGGTCAAAGATTTTATTTTTTTAATTTGTACATATTGGTGCCGACATGGAAAAATCAAGTTATCCAACACGAAAGACCCCGGGAGAACTTTTAGGGGCCGAAAAACCACAAAAATTTATGACTTTTTTTGTTTTTTTCCAAAATATCTCCGAAATGGTTCAACTTAGAAAAAAGTTTTAAATGTAAAGTTTAAAGAACATAAAATTTCCTACAACTTTTGCATTTACAACTTTTTTGTAGCACAAATAACAAGCTTGCTATAGCTCTTTGAAAATAGGCAGTTTTCCTCCACTCCGAAAAAAAAAAGCTTTCGAACCGAAAGCAAGGCGTCATAACTATTAGAACTTGAATAGAAACTTTAGTTTCAGAGAATTTATTGACTGTTAGAGTAGTTTGAGTTTCTTGCTCCCCCCCCCCCCTGGACACAGAATAGCAATTCTGGCTGACAGATTAGTTCCCACTAGACTCCAAAAACAAGCGATGTATTATGAAACTGAAATACATATATACACATTCATTTAAAGCACATACGACGATGCAATAATAAAAAAAAAACCCTTTCCCACTGCTCACGAACTAACTGTTCTGATCTGACAGAGGTAGTCTTCATCAGACTCCAATAATAGATGATATATTGCTATTTGTAACTGGATTACACAATATATACGTTCATTTGAGGGATATAATTCGTACATTCTAGTCTAATTATTGCAAATAGAGATGCGATTTTTAAATATTAATGTGAAGGAATGAATATTAGGCAGCTAATAAGCAAATAATCAACACAGTCATGCATCCTATGCTCCGATACAATAATAATAATAAACCCTCCCCCACCGCTCACGAACTAATATTTCTAGTCTGACAGAGGTAGTCTTCAGTCAGACTCCAATAACATATGATTTATATTGCAGTTTGTAATTGAATAACATAATCTTCTCATTCATTTAAAGCACATAATTCGTACCATCTATTCTATTACAAGCGAAAATGCAACATTCGAATATAAATGTGAATGAATAAATATTAGGGTGATAATAAACAAACAATAGATATAATAATGCGTAAATAAAGGTACAATAGTAATACGTAATGAACACTTTGAAAAAATTCTGCAGAAACTGACTTTTTGAGGCATGAAAAACCCAAAAGAATTACCTTTAAAAAAAAAAAAAAATCAAGATGTAGAAGCTTAATACAGATTAATTACAGACAGAATAATACAGATCTAAATTACAGAGAGATTCTTTCGACCTTAAAGCAAATAGAGAAAGGATAACAGAATACGCTGTGTATCTTCTTCGAAGTCGTTTTGAAGGTCCAGGTTCGCCCGGTTCAGAATCTGTAGGGGGTAGAAAGAAGCTGTGGTCCTTTAATTGTTCATCTCCTTGTTGCAGTAATTCCAAAAGCTCCTGGAACAAATCATCTTCTTCAGCAGTCTCATCCAAAGATGAAATTTCTGCAACATTTTCACAATTTGTGCCACTGCAGTGTTTGCACGTGCTGGAGCATTTTAAACCTGCGTTGCGACAAGAACAGGCTCCAGTACAATTTTTCTTGCAGGTACAAGGTACAATCTTCAAAAGATTCTGAGTAACTGAATCTCTTTTCGTGTCAATATGCATTAGACCTTGCTTTCTGCGTTCCCAACCCCATTTCTCTGGTTCAATTATGTTGCCCAACCAACTTTGATTTTGGTGGTAGAACCAATATGAGTGATAACGTCCAGCATCCTCCCCCCCCCCCTCCCCGCACATTGGAGGTAGCCCTGCAAGATTTATCTTAGCCCTGTATACTAGTTTCATAAAAAGATTAAATTGCAAAGTATCCAAAGATAGGTTCAAATACTTTACGTCACCTGTGTATAATATTTGTAAAAGGTTTTCTCCAGCTGCAGCTAAGGCATCATGATGACAGATTGGGTTCATAAATACTTCAATAGCTTCCTTAATTTCAGGAGTTTTTTTTTTTTTTTTTGACTATTTTGTACAACTTAATTTTGCCTTGGCCAAAGATTGTCGAAATCGTATCACACCCACTAAACGCATGGATGAAAAGAGTATTGCTGGGGTCAAACTTAAAAGATATAGTGGGTAAAAAACAAATCACAAGCATTCCCTCTTCCAGGTTTTAAAAAGAACAAGTTGCTGAAAGGCTGTCCTAAAGCTGTCATCAGCACCAATAGATCTATATCCTCTCGCCCACTATAACAACCTTTTCAATTTCTTTTGCCTTTGAAAGAGGAGTAAATAAGTCGGCATCATCTTGAGTCTGCCTGACTTCAATGCCACTCTTCGAAATATGTCTCAAGAAGTTGAATAAGACAATTCTTGTTGTTATAATTTGCCAGTAATCTTTCTTGAGGAATTTAGTTAACATGTTAGGTTCAACCATTACTTCAAGGGAGAGATTGATTGCTCATTGATATAGCATTTGTGACAGGCAGTGTGAATTGTCACTTCTTTTAAGAACTTCAAAAAACGCTGATGTTCTTCATTTTGCCGTTTTGCGCTGCATCTTTGAAGATTTTCTATTCCCTTCTCCTTCACAATCTTTATTTCGCATTCATGCAAACTGATTTCGCAAATAATAATTATAACAATTAAAAAAAAACACCTTGGTCAGGCGTAATCATTTCTAGGGAAAAAAATTATAATACAGAACACACAAATTGATAAAACATACTCTCGCTCAAACCCTGAAGTGACCAACATGAGTAGCCATTGAGTCGATTCATCTCATTTGAGAAAAAAAAGGGGGGGGGGGATGGAATGGGAGTGTTTTGTTTAAGTTAAAGGGAACGGAGGCATTTACCCTCAACTGTGAAAGACAAATGATTTCCAAGGTCAGACTGCCGGCGTTTCTCCTTTTTTCCTCCGTTATCCGATGCGCTTTCACGCACTTCGCTGGGGGGGTTCAGAAAAAGTGTGACTTTCAAGAAGCTGTAACTCGCTTGCTTTTCATGCTACAAAAATGTTGTAATGACAAAAGTTGAAGGAAATTTAATCCCCTTTAACATTTGCATTGGAAGTTTTTTTGTAATTTTAACCATTTTTGAGATATTTTGAAAATACTACAAAAAGTCACAAATTTTTGGGGGTTTTCGGCCCCCAAAACTTCTCCCGAGGTCTTTCGTGTTGGATAACTTGGTTTTTTCATATTGGCACTAGTATACACAAATTTAAAAAATAAAATCTTTGACCCCATTTTTTGTAAGGCAAGCCCGTTTTTTTCTACCTATTGACTGGACTATTATATATGTGAAAAATAAAGTTTCGACGACAGCACGGTAAAGGATTTACGAGATTGGAAATTCAATTTCAAACATCCAGATATGTGTATCAATTGGATCATGTAGCTTTAACAGAAAAATAATAACAATTACAGAGCGAAAAAGATCAGTATCAGTAAAAAAGAAAGAACCTGCCAAAAAAGTTCATTGGGATTTTTTACATTAATGGAACTCGAAAAGTGAACGCAAACCTATTGGGATCTTTATACAGGCTTAAACTAAAACCAAAACTTTTTCGCCATATTCTGATTGGTTAAGGAGAGTCAAAGGGATGACGTCACTGAGCGCTTCTTCGTGGCTTTTTTGTGATTGAGGAAGAATGGGGTCGTTTCCAAAATTCTAAAAGTGTTTTATTCTGAAAGGCATGCTTAAAAACATAGGATCTGACCATTTTTTTACTCACGTGTATTGGCAACGATATGGTTGATAGCAAGCGTAGAATGCAATTTTAATTCGCTGCTTGATTATCATAACGTGGAACCGTGATAGAAAGATGCGCCAAAATGCATCATTTATAACGTCATAAAGACCACGCCTTGTTTGAAAAATCGGACATTTTAAAAAATTAATTTGAAAAAAAAAAAAAAACTGTTGGGAAAATGAAAGTATTTTTTGGGTCCATGTAATTTTTTTTTTGCTCATTCGATCCATTTCAATGACTAAAAGCAGTACTTTTGACTGAAGGAAACCATACCATTAAAAAAAGTAAAACATGAAAATATCCATCGCAATGTTCTCTTCGAGGACTCACTCATCTGTAAAGAGTTGTTTAATATTTATAGAAAAAAAATTAAATAGAAAAGAAAAAGTTTTTCTAAGAATGACGCTTTCACCCACCAATGAAGACTCGAGTCCTGACGTATCCAGGGGCCGACTGGCCCATCGGCCCGTCGCCGATGCGTCCTCCCTTCCGTGCGTCCTCGAATAACTCTGTGCGCCTTCGTTTTTCTGCGTCCTAGGTTTTTTTTTTTGCTCCCTTCAACAGCCTGTCTTGTTTTTTTTTTTTTTTTTTTTTTTTTTTTTTTTTTTTTTTTTTTTTTTTGTGCCTTCAAGCCTAAGTTTTTTTTTGTACCCACGGACCTGTGTTTTTTATTATTTATTTATTTTTTGCACTCTCAAACCTTTTTTTTTTCTTTTTCATTTCATTTTATTTGTGGCCTCGAACACGTGCGGCCTTTGTTTCTTATTGCGCCCTTAAATCTGTGCGCCTTCGTTTTATTTTATATATATATATATATATATATATATATATATATATATATATATATATATATATATATATATATATATATATATATATATATATATATATATATATATATTATATATATATATATATAATATATATTATATATATATATATATATTTTTTTTTTTTGAGCAATCACGATTGCTTATTGCTTTTATTTGATTGTTTTTGACGTTCCTTTGATTTTTCCCACCGCCACCCTCCGCACCCTCACCGTCGACCGGCTCCTCACGATGCTGCTCCTATAGCGAAAGCCGTCTCAGGTTGCGCCCATGTCCTACACACACGCGCATACATACACGCACCTACACTCATATACATATATACAGCTACACACACATACATACACCTACACACATACACAAACACACACACACACACACAAACACACACATACACACAACTACCCACATACTCATGCCTGCACACAGACACAAACACACATGCCTACACACACACGTACCCTCCACACACAAACACACGCTTATAAATAAACACACACACTCGTGATTGCGAAAAACATAATTTGAAATCAAGATGACAAAATTCAAATTATTATTATTATTTATTTATTTTTTTTTTTTTTTGCACCCTCAAACCTGTGAGCCTAGCCTTCGGGGGAGAGGGGGGAGGTTGTGCCCTCCAACCTGTGTGCCGTGTTCTTTTTCTTCCAACTTAAAACTAAACGTTTTCATGTTTTATTCATTTTTTATTTTTTATTTATTTATTTACTTATTTATTTATTTATTTATTTATTTATTTATTTATTTATTTTTTGCGTCTCTTCAAATCTGAGTTCCTTTGGTCTTCCTTTTGAGCCCCCGAGCCTGTGCGCCTGCGTGTTTAGTCATTTATTATTTTTGTAAGCAATCGCGAATTTCTTCTTCTCCTCCAAAGTTGATGTTGCTCTAATTTTTCACATTACCATGATGACAAGAATAAGTTTAGCTTGCTGTTTTAAAATTTATTGTGAGGACAAATTTTTGTCGCCATGGTTATAAATGGCTTGTGTTCATCTTAAGCGATCTTCTCAAACATTACAAATTATAATTTAATTTAAATTTTATAATATGGTGTTTTCTGGTTAGTTTTTGTTGTCTGTGTATAAATAATATTTGTTTATTACATATGTTACAGAACTAATAATCAGGATTTTTTTAAAACTTATTATTACTCTCATTTATGTAACATTTATAATGTTCTCACTCTTAAATCACGCCGTGAATTTTTTTTTCATAAGGTTCTACATAATTTAGTTGACTGCTCAGATATCGTTAATTCGATACAACTGATGTCTCAATTAGGACTCTTAGGAGTCATTCTCCTTTAATTTTTTTTTTTTTTTTACCAGACGGAACTATGTTGATAATTTTTGTCTGTTTAAATTTTACAAATTTTTTAACATTCATTGTCGTGATATAAATATTTTTAACTTGTCATTTTACAATTTTAAGTCTTTATGTTTTAATATTTTAAATGTACAATTTGTTTTAATTGCTATTCTTACATTATCTTTGCCGCTGTAACTGGATTCTTTCTGTAGTGTGCAATACTTTTGATAAATAACTAAAATACCGTATTATGATTAGCATTAAAATCAAGGGTTCTGGTGGGTTGAACTGTAACGCCCCTGTTGTATTTCTTTCCTCAAACCAGTAAATTAATTTGCATTTTTTAGCAGATTGAATTTATTTTAATCTAATATTTATTATTTCTGTAAGTATTTCAAAATGTTTCGTTTTCGCTTTGCAACCTTTACAAAAAAAAAAAAAAAAAAGAAAAAAAAAAAGTACGGACTTAAAATGTGATATTTTAATACTGAACGCAAAACATTCAAATTTCTTCAACTTTCAATCTTTTTACCACTTTTCAATGTTAGCTACTTTTTAGACTTTTATTGCACACTAGCTGCGTTGCCTGGCTTTGCCCGGTCTACCTTGAAAATAAAAATTGTGTCAAGTGACGTATATTCAACAATCAGGCGTAAAAAATAAATAAAAGAAACATCATGATTTCCCTTCCAAACAATGACGACAGATATTAAAATACTTTTAAGAAATTAAATCCAGAAAGACGTATTTAAAAAGCGTAACCATGGAAACACAAAATAAAATAAGTTTAAGGAATTAAAATGCAAAAGAAAATGGTTCACAATTTGAATGGAATCGAGATTTCTTAAACTTGATTTAAAAAGGTTTGTAGCTTTTTTTCCTTTCGAGATAAAAGCTTATTTTTTCGACCAAAGGTCGAGTTAGATCTGAAGTAAAAAAGGTCGCTTTTTTGAATGGCGTCAAAAAGAAAGCTGTGGGACAATTTCTTCACTTTTTATTGATTTATTTAATGAGGAAAGTAGTGCCTAAATTTCAGCTAAGCCTAAAAAAATTTGAGCTAAAAACGCAAATAATTCCCGCCGTAATAAAGTTAGAGCATTGAAACAAATTGCGTAGAACGCGGAAAATTCTACCCTTTCTAACGATATATAATATTAATATGTGCAAGTAATTTTTCACCTCCATATTCGGGAATGTATGTGAAAATTGGGCTTAAATTGGAATGAAAAAAACAACTATTCATCGAATTGCTTTCGAACTGGTCTGCAAACCTTTTCAGGATTTAAAGGAACAAACTGTGAAAATTTCAGCGAAATCGGCCGGGTAGTTCTCGAGTTTTGCGAGTTCAAACACACAGACGCTTTTTGGAGACTTCATTTTATACTATGTAGAGAATATACTATGTTGAGATGAATGTTTCCTTTGATTTCGAACAGTTTACGGAGAAAAAGTTTGAATTATCCAGCAATTATTTTTCTAAAACAAGTGCTAAGAAATCAAAGTGACTTGAAGATTTTAATGATGAGAAAAAAACAACTATTTCTTGAACTACAATAATCAAAGTTCTATGAGATTTTTGCAGTTTTCATTCCTAAAAGATACTTAGCAATGGACAGGGAGGTGAAAACTCTAGGCTGAAAATTGAAAACAGCTGAACATTCGCCAAATAATAGCCGAGAAATTACAAGGTCGACGGAACATTGATCTTGAAAGTATTCTTTTCCTCATGGATGAGATGAAGATTGAAGTTTGTCACGTCACCGAAAAAGGGACACGTGTACTCACTCCTCACTAGGGAGAAACATTTGTTGCATTAAGAATTTTGAATGTGGTTTTTTACGAAATAAAAAAATAAACGTACTAAAAAAAATGTTGTGTAAATAAATGAATGAATAACATAAATACAGTGGAGTAAAATAAAATGTGGTCAAAAATTAAATAAAAGCACAAAATAAAACAGAAACAATTGCTACACGCTGATTTTACACCGAAAAATTCGCAAAATAGTTGAGAAAACGTGCTGATGTGTGCATCACATGACTTCCTTTTACTCCAATTTAATGTCATTTCCCCATTATTAGCATTTTTAATGTGATTCAATTGATTACTCTCTAAATATCACCAACAGTGGCCAAATTGAAAACAAATTTAAAATTAAAAAAAAAATCGTCAAATTTGTCGCGGCGACAAAACTTGGCGACCAAAAGACTGGCGATAGACCAAGAGTCCGCCAAATTATAACACCACTTGAGTTTCGAAGACATCGAAATTAACAATGATTTCCCCCCAAAAGGGGCAAAAGACCCCCTTAGGAACATCCGAATGCAACCAAAAGGGAAGGTGCACAACTAGGCCCCACTAGGAGTCTACGTACCAAATTTCAACTTTCTAGGACATACCGTTTTTGAGTTATGCGAGATACATACACACATACACATGTACATACGGACGTAACGAGAAAACTTGTTGTAATTAGCTCGGGGGTCGTCAAAATGGATATTTCGGGTGTCTGTAGGTTCCTAGGCATATATCCACGTGTGGTGAGGTCGGAAAAAAACTCAACATTCATTCGGGGGGCGGGGGGCAGAAAAACGTAAATTAAGGCCGATTTTTGAGTGAAATTTTTTTCGCGAATACAATACTTCCTTTTTTGTAAAAGGAAGTAAAAAGAGAGGTGAATAGTCGTACTTTTCTCCTCTTTAGCTCTTCAGAAGAATGTTAACGGTTAATATAATACTCCCTTCTCCAACGGAAAATAATAATAATGGACATGAAATTGTCGAAAACAAGAAAAAAGGGGGTGGGGCGTCATTTGCAAAAAGGGGGCGATAGGATAAAAACACTGATAAAATTTGGATTCAGGGGTCATTTTACACATGAATGATGCTAGAAGAATTTTGAGAGGTTTTTTTTATGTATTTCTTTATTATTAATATTATTATTATTATTATTATTATTATTATTATTATTATTATTATTATTATTATTATTATTATTATTATTATTATTATTATTATTATTTTCGCACTGTATGACGAGTGTTCAATTTTTGGTTTACTATTTAATGTCGATTCTGTTCTTTATATGTTATCTTCTTAAGTTTGCATTTTGTTCCAATGTTGAATTAGGAACACGGAAGAAAATAAAAGTTTATCACCTTTGCTTGTTAATAAATGTAAATGACAAATTTCCAATGTTTTTGTCTACTACATCGCGCTCAACGTCGTCGTTGTATGCTTATTTTCCTTCGCACATTTTTTGAAAACGAGGGGAGAGAGGCTCCAAAAATTAGACCTTTACCACAACATTTAGTGCTATCCACTCAAATAGGAAATATTAGGGAAGGCTAGGGGTACTTGATCTCTAGGGATACATGATCCCTCACCCAAAAACGTACCAAAATCATTAAGTAGAACTATGAAACATGACAACAATGATAAAGTCATACTTGTACATAAAAACTGGCAGCACGTTGTCTATTTCAGCCATTTTGTTTTAGCTCAAGAAATGATTGTCTGAATGTGTGGAGGAAAACTTTTTCAAAGGAAAGCATTCTGAAGTTTACGTTATCAGTTATATGCAGCTTAAAATAATAGTGAATTGTAATTTTAAAGAATTGTCAGTCTTTAATAATTAAGACATATTTTTAAAGAACTGCCACTAATTGTTAATAACAGAATAAGTATGTTTGTAAGAATCTCATGTTAGGGACGCTTGATCCCTTTGGTTTCAGGGAAACATGATCCCAGGGATCAAATATCCCTTTAACAATATAAACACAATGAAAACAATATAGCTGAAGTTTACTTAGTTGAGTTTAATTTTAAGGATTCAAAACCATGTTAACGTAATAAAATGTATCATAGAAATGATAGATATAAACAATCACTGCAGTAAATCTGCGTAATAGTTAAAATATCAGTTCGCGCTTGTAACCCAACTCTTTTTATTTACACATTTTAAACATAGAAACATAAACTAACTCCACTGATGAATTATGTTCCGATCGGCGTAATGAGCGTGAACAATGTGAAATTCATTATCCTTGTTTTAATTTAAATATATACACATACAAAGTATATGAGTATTATAAGTATATATATATAAGTATTTTCACACAGATACTTAACACAACTGAAGTTCTATAAGGTTATGGCGGTGCCAACCTTACTATACGGCTCTGAAACATGGACTTTGAACAGTCAAGAAACTAGTAGAATTCAAGCAGCAGAGATGAAGTATTTGCGATCACTGAAGAACTGCACTATCCTAGACAAAATAAGGAACGAATCCATTCGAAGGGAATTACAGATATTCAGCCTCAATGAAAAAATCACGGAATATCGCAACGATTGGAAAAACAATGTTCGACGTATGGCACGAGGGAGACTTCCAAGAGCTGCCTTTTATTACAGACCAAGGGGCAAACGAGACCGTGGTAGGCCCAGGAAACGGTGGGGCGACCAAGAAGCCGGAACAGGCTATATGCCTAATCCTTGAAGAAGAAGAAGAAGAAGAAGAAGAAGATACAGATACTTACATTTTTCATCTCTTTTTTTAAAAATTAAATCAGTTGAATAACTCGCATTTTTATTATTACAGGACGAGAAGCAAATAAGTTGATTTCTGTAGTTATCTCCGTAATGTTTTATTATTTGTTGATAATTTTAGCTTCATTACGACCCTTTTAAAAGATTTATTAGTTTTATTTATAAAATTTATTGTTCACAACTGCATTGGAAATTAAGTAACTGATCAAAGTCCATAAAAGTTGTGTACATTTTTCTGCAGATTTCCTAGTTGAATTTCAAAAAATGTTATTTTTGTGTTCACATTATTATCATCTAAGAAAAAAAAATAGAAATATTGTTATTTCTTAGAAACATTATGTCGAAAACTAAAATACATAGGTAAATTACTGATCAAATGCAAAATCGACGTATTTTCTTGGTGGGATCAAGTATCCCCCATTAAAGGATCATGTATCCGTTGATGTGAGGATATATGATCCCTTTATAAAAATATTGAAAAAAAAAATATTTTAATAAAACTGTTTGTTTAATTTCAACTGAAAAAAATGCTCTCAGATAGAAGAAACAGTCACGATTGTTTACGCATTTAAAAGAAAAACGAGCTGATGTGTGCATCACATGACTTCCTTTTACTCCAATTTTATATGTCATTTTCCCATTATTGGCAATTTTAATGGGATTCAATAGTTTATTCTCTAAATATCACCACCAGTGGCCAAATTGAAGCCAGATTTAAAAAAAAATCGCCAAGTTTGTCGTCAACTTGGCGACCAAAGGACTGGCGATATATCGCCAAGTGTCCGCGAAATTATAACACCACTTGAGTATATATCGAAACTAACAATGATTTCTCCCAAAAAGGGGCAAAAGAACCCCTTAAAAACACCCGAAAGCAACCAAAAGGGGAGGTGCACAACTAGACCTCACTAGGAGTCTATGTACCAAATTTCAACTTTCTAGGACATACCGTTCTTTAGTTACGCGACATACATAAGCACATACGCACATACATACGTACAAACGGACGTCACGAGAAAAGTCGTTGTAATTAACTCGGGGAATATCAAAATGGATATTTCGAAAGTTTATACTTTCTTAGGCACTTATCCGCGTGTGGTCGGGCTGAAAAAAAAACCTCAACATTAATTCGGGGGTGAGCAAAATGGAAATTAAGGCCGAATTTTAAGTGAACTTATTTTCGCGAATACAATACTTCCTTTTTTGTAAAAGGAAGTAAAAAACTGATAATTTGTAGCAGAGAAAAAAAATTAAAAACTAAAGTGGGGATCAAGTATCCCCAGTCTCCCCTATATAATCTACTTCTTTAAAAAATATCATCATTCTACTATTACGTCATTGAGGCATTAGATTCTTATATATTTGAAACCACTTGTATAGATGTAATATTATTCATATCGACAAGTAGTTATTGATAGTGTAACTGATCTGGTGCGACTACCAACTTTCTTGAAAGGACGACACAGTTCTTGATTAAAAACACAGGAAATTTATTTACACTATGTATAGGAAAGATCGTCAACAACTGCTAAATTAATCATCAGCAATTAAGCAAATATCACACAACACCGTAAACTCAACGGTTACACACGTATTTACCTCCAAATACGAAAAAACAACAGAGCGAAATGCCTCGCAATAAACAGAGCTAATACACTCTCAGTACAAATTCTCAATCGAAACTAACTTTTTATCATGCATAACGCTTTTTATACACACCGAAAGAGAACTCTCAAATATTCCACAAGATTCCAAATGCTTCTCGAAAATACTAGACCGTTATTTTATTTCTTTTCCTTCACAAATTTTATCAATGAAAAATAAGGGACCGTATACTTCAGCCGAATGTATAGGGGCTGTATTTTCATTACGGGAAACCATTTACAGGTTACGTTACTACAATAATTTTAGATGACAGATAATTTAGTAAACGCCAAATTTAGACAAATTAATCACAAAAATAATTACTATCTACAGAATCTGTAACAATATGAAAATCAAAGAAATTAAGACCAATGCATTATATGAGCCACAAAAAAATTAGTGTACAACAGGAGGGGGGGGGGTAACCCTATTAGAACCTTTTGTTTAAGCCATATTGTCAATTCTAATACAGTCCCTCCCCATGAGAAAAATTATGACTGCGCTAGTCTAATTGCAAAAATATAGTGGCAAAATATGTAATGTATAACTGACATAACGTTGAATGAAAATGAGCGCGTGTTCTTTAAAATTGTCGTTCCCACTCATACCCGATGAGAGGTCATGTCAGCCTAGCGGGAATTCGTAGTACTAAAAGTTTTATAAAAGCAGGGGCCACGGTCACTAAATTGAAAAGGGGCCGCTTTGGCTCTCGGAGGCCCTGTGCCTATACTTCACAAATAAATGCAAATGGCATTTTGTATGAACTTATGTCAATTCGGCGGACTAGCTTACACGTTGAGCTAGTGCTAGTTCGTGATCTTGTTTAGCGCATTAACTTTTAAGCAGTAACGTTTTATCTGTTTTAGGGAAGTTTATTACTTAAAATGCATAAGCTAAGCTACATCAAACTAACGTAACGTAGATTTATGTATCTTAGCTTCTACATTTTAAATAATAAGCTATTAAAAAATAGGATAAATCTATAAGTAGTCTAGCTTGTACATTTTTCTAGCCGTTTAATGACCAGTCATAGTCATTACATCACAAATTGATCAATTTGGTTTTCTAGCTGTCAAATTTATATTTAACATATCCGTCATTTTAGTTTCAACGAAGTGTTCTACTGTGTTTTTCTATACTGAAAACTCTTTTTCTAGATCCAGCACTCGGTGTCTTTGTTTTCTATAAAATATACTAAAATTTTTCTTTTCGTCAAAACTGTTGTTACTAATAAAAATAAATTGAAAATGAAACATCCTGGAACATCAAACCTTGTTTCAAAGCAGATCGTCCTTTGAAAGTTAGATGTTTTTCATGAAAATAGGTCTGACGTCATATGCGGAATAACAAAAAACTTTCCTGACAGCTCAAAGAAAGTGTTATTACTCAAGAGAACTAAAATAGGATTTAATTTGAAAGCACATAGCACACATTTGTTAATCTGAGTTAAAGGGCAAGACAGTGGATACTCTTTTGTCACCAGTGGTCGCTAGTAACAATTTTAATAAAAACTCAAAGTATTAAGCATTTTTGAAGCTATGCTTCTTACATGGGTCGTTGTAACAAAAAAAAAAAAAAAAAAAAAAAAAAAAAAACGGCATGAAAAAGAAAAACATTTTATTGGTCGAGAAAGACCCATACTAGAAATCGGTCATTTTTAAACTCATTTTTATGTTTTTAGCGATAAATTGAATAAAAATTTTCTTCAACTCAATAGAACTTTCCGTTCCGGAGATAGGGGAATTTCGGTTAAACGTATTTTTTTTGAGCAATCACGATTGCTTATTGCTTTCATTTGACTGTTTTTGGCGTCCTATCATTTTATTTTCCCACCGCCACCCTCCGCACCATCACCGTCGACCGGCTCCTCACGATGCTGCTCCTACAGCGAAAGCCCTCTCCAAGTTGCATCCATGTCCTACACACACGCGCATACATACACAACTGGACACACACACACACACAAACACATATGCCTACACACACATACACATACCCTGCTCCCAATCACACACACACACACATTCATACACACAACTACCCACACACTCGTGCCAGCACACAGACACAAACACACATGCCTACACACACATACACATACCCCCTACGCACAAACACACGTACCCCCCACACACAAACACACACGCCTACATACACACACTCGTGATTGCGAAAAACATAATTTGAATTCAAGATGTCAAAATTTAAATATATTTTTTTTTTAAACTTTTGTATTCCTTGATTTTTTAATATACATCTAGGTGACTTGATACATTCTGTAATCAATGTATACTTTAAACTTGCACAAAAATATTTCACGAATACGCTTTAGTTAAAGGTTTCAAATTTTGTAATTTGGGTAAAACGTACTTCCTTTTGTTATACAGTCAGACCCCGATTTAACTAATTCATCAGGACCGAAACTTTTTTACGTTAAATCGAGGTTATTCGTGATATCGGGGTGCGAAAAAAAAATTGTACTTACTTTATCTAAAAGCCCCAATAAGCAGTTGCACAAAAATATCCATAATTAGAAAGTGTACACTTTTTATTCAGGATTTCGCGATTTATTACACACTATAGTTAATTTGAAATTTCGTTGCACTGAGTAACAGATTTTGAAAATTTTCTTGATACTTGACTCGAAATAGTTCTTTTTCGACTTTACGGAGAGAAGAAAATACTGTTTCAATTACAGCCTACTGCATGAGATGTGTTTTTATTTCCTTTTACAAAAAAGGAAGCAGGTATTGTATTCGCGAAAAAATTTTCACTCAAAAATCGGCCTTAATTTCCATTTTACTCATCCCCGAACGAATACTTTTTTCAACCCGACCACACGTGGATATATGCCTAGGAACGTACAGACACACGAAATATCCATTTTGACGATTCCTGAGTTAATAACAACGAGTTTTCTCGTGACGTCTGTATGTACGTTTGTATGTGCGTATGTGTGTATGTATGTCGCATAACTCAAGAACGGAATGTTCTAGAAAGTTGAAATTTGGTACGTAGACTCCAAGTGGGGTCTAGTTGTGCACCTCCTTTTTGATTGCATTTGGATGCTCAAAAGGGGGTCTTTTGTCCCTTTTTGGGGGGAAATTATTGTTAAGTTCGATGTAAACTCAAGTGGTGTTATAATTTGGCGAACACTTAGCGATATATCGCCAGTCATTTAGTCGCCAAGTTTTGTCGCCAACTTGGCGACAAATTTGGCAATTTTTTTTAAAGTTTGGTTTTAATTTGGCCACTGTTGGTGATATTTAGAGAGTAAACTATTGAATCAAGTTAAAATTGCCAGTAATGGGGAAATGGCATTAAATTGGAGTAAAAGGAAGTCATGTGATGCACACATCAGCTCGTTTTGGATAATATGACTGGACTAACGGTTAATAAATTGAAAATGTTACTGAAAACAATTAATTTTGTTCATGAAGTATTTTAATACAGTGCGGATGGGTAATATTGGTTGCAGTTTATAAGTGTGGGAGGAGGTCATGAACCCTTCCCTTGTTTCCGCACCTGACTTCTTCCCTCTTTGCATGTACAGGCATGAAAAAGCTGCTGAATTGTACATTTAACGAAAAAATAAAACCGAAACAACCATTTTTTTCTTTGATGTTGATTGCGAAAGAACAAAATTAATTGCTCCGGCTAAGTAATTCCTAAATGACCAAGTGAAGGAGAAGCAGAACATATGAGAAAGAAAAATTCTTGGGAATTCCAGGATTGTTTCTTAAAATCGGTGTTTTAAATAATTAATAGATGTTGTGACCTTCGAACGTTTTTGTTTGTAGAGAAAAAATACATAGGACACGACTATAGCATATGAATGAGTGAAAAACATTATTTAATGCATGAGTAGAGCAAGTGAGAGTTAACTTCATGAAAGGAAAGGATGTTTGGCCTTAATGCCATGAAAACGAAAAAAAAAGATAATAAATCAGAAAACAAAATAAATAAATACTAAATAAATAAATGCAAGCAACTTTATGTCTGGAGTAGTGATGTGCCGGATCGTTAAAAAAGTAGATCCGCGGATACGGATACGGATCCGGATCATTAGTGTCAAGATCCGCGGATACGGATACGGATCTTAAAAATGTATTTATTTTTTTTACCCAATTCAACTATCGAAGAGTAAAATTTGTTACGGAAGGTATTCCCGTCAGAATAATGGCAGTTTTCCAAAAAGTTTCAACTGCGGCAAAAAATATAATCAAGACTATGATTTACTCTTTAAAGAAATCTCCGTTAAAATTGAGGGACAGTTGGAAGGAAAGGGCCAGCGCAGCATTAATGCTTAGATGGAATGTGAAAAATTATTTCTAGCTTACAAGGTAGATGTAGGATACAGGAGCAAGAGTGTAAAGCTGCTATACTGGACAGGTTAGAAATAATTTTTCGCATTTTATTTCAGCATAAATGCAGCGCTGACCCATTCCACTGAACTTACTCCGACCGACAAAATATGGAGCCAGGAACACCTTTACAAACAGTAAATAAAGAATTTAGTCTCACTTTTTTTGACTTCATTCGGATTGCGCGCCCGCCGCAGGTGCCGAGAAAAACAAAAATAAAGAATAACATAAACCCCAAATCAATAACAAAAACTAATACTAAATTAAAAATTAAAAAAACAAAACATGTCCCAGAGAGAGCCGACCTCATATTAGGATGAATTTTCCGGGTCAGATTACACATTTGTGAACAAATATGAACTGACAGCAGGTAAAAATTTTAAATATCATTGAGCTTTTTCTCCTTATCTTCCGACTATGAAATCGCTACCAATCACGCGTATAAAGGCTTAGAACTGCATTTAAAATTTTTTTTAACAAGATTATAGCTCCTACTGTATATAAGTTGGAAGCTTCAAATAAATATCAAACGCAGAAAACTTCGTTCTTTCAATTAGGGCCAACATTTTTAACGTACGGGTAAATTTTTACTACCATAATTATGAAAAACGTTAAGTCGGTTTTTAATTAATATCTCCGGTAATTAAAGCTCTACAAAAACGAGGCCAAGCTAAGAACACTTTCGATCAAGTCGCATTTTGAACGAAAAATGAACTATCAAAATCGGTTCATCTGTTTAGGAGCTACGATGCCACAAAAAGACACATTGATACACACTTTTAAAACTTATTTCCCCTACTTTTTTGCAACGGGGGGGGGGGGGGGGAATACAAATTGGCTTCTGAAATGGTTCCTTATAATTTAAATAGGGAATAAAACCTAATTTAAACGGAATTTAAGAGTCTTTCATTAAAATATTTAAAAAATTTTAGAATAGAAATGATCCGTTTAAGATCGTCAAAAAAGTAACGGATACGGATACAGATCTTTATTTTCCCTCGGATATCCGCGGATACGGATACGGATATCCGGAACATCACTAGTCTGGAGATCTTGTTTAAGAAATAGATGTTTTTCTTTTTTTCTGGATTCTCCCTTTCCTATTGCTTGTTGACGGTGTGGGTGCCAGGATCTCCCACAAATATTTTTTTTGGAGGGAAAGAGGGGGGGGGGGAGCTCGAGCACCGCTGAATCCCCGGAGTTGGCGCCCCCGACTTTGTAATCATTGTAAGCTGTAAGTTTCCGTCCTTAATGCAGGGCTAAGGCAGAGCTGCAAGCATAGACCCAGGCGTAGATACTAGTGATGGGCATAATCGAGATCTTTTGATAATCGAGATATCGGGAATCGAGTACTTCTGATAATCGAGTGATTGATAATCGAGATCTTTTTAATTCGAGAACTCGAGCGATTGACTTCTCGAGATCTTCCGAATCGAGTACTCGAGCGATTGACTTCTCGAGATCTTCCGAATCGAGTACTCGAGCGATTTACTTCTCGAGATCTTCCGAATCGAGCACTCGAGCGATTGACTTCTCGAGATCTTTTGAATCGAGTACTCGAGCAATTTACTTCTCGAGATCTTTTAAATCGAGTACTCGAGATGTTTTAAATCGAGATCTCGAGATGTTTGAATCGAGTTCTCGAAATGTTTGAATCGAGTTCTCGACCAGTATCTAGACTTCCTGAGTTCCAGAATCAAGTTTACTTTTACAGGGGTGCCCGCTAAGGGTGTCCATGGCGCTCACAACGCCAATAAAATTCTAAGAGGAGAGGGGGCTGAGAGTGTCTTTTAAATCGCATTGGGGGGTAGGGGGCTCTTGTCCTAGGAGTTGCTCCGTAATATTTGAGAGGGTGCGCCATCGCTCTTGAGGGGTCGTGGGAGTGGGCATTTCTGACTTCTAGAACAGTCGACTTCACGAATTGTTTCTGTAGGGTTGCGTACGAGGGGAAGGTGTACCATCAAGCTCGTAATTTAGGGGGTCAGGAAGGGGCAATTTCCCCCCCCCCCCTTGGGTTTTCGAAATAATGGTACTGACATATATGTAGGCGTAGGTTTTGTTATTAATTTGTACAATGTACACTGAGTATATATATTCTTTTATCCCCCCCCCCCGCCCCTGTCCTGGAAAATTTGAAATAAAGGACCTGAGTGTCATGACGCGTACTTCTGTAACTGCAACTTTGATGGTAGGCCCGATGAGGAGACGATTGACCCCTCTGGACCAGAGGGGTCAATCGCCTCCCAGCTTTGAAAATTAATGCTTCTTAATGTACGGGTACGTGCTTTTTGTAGTTTTTCGTTTAATTTTGCACTAGTTACATACCCTTTGCTCCCCTCCCCTTAAGCTTCACCCTGGATGGACCAGTTTATGGGGGTCAATTTGGTAGGTTTTAGTCTCTGCGTCATTGAAATTTTTAGGGGTCATTTTTGAGACTTTCTTTATCTCAATTTTCGGGGGGGGGGGGGGGGGGGGGGGGGGGGTTCGTGGGCTCTTTTCCTAGAGAGATGCTCCGTAACATTTGAGAGGGTGTGTCATCGCCCTGGGGGAAGGGGATGCCCTCGACTTTTAAAACATCGAGTTTTTTTCACAGGGGTAACATCTAGAAGTGGCGACCCATCCTGGCTTTTAGAAATTATTATTTACATTTAAATGAAGTTTTTGCTGTTAGTAGGAATACTATGCATTGATTATATGCCCTTTAACCCCTTCCCCCCCCCTAAAGTGTAAAATTTGAAATATGGGCTTGAGAGTTATGATGAATACATAGCCACTGAAACTTCAATTTACGGAGTTCGATTGCCCTCGCCCCCCTTCTTGAAAAATTTTATATTTTACATTCAAGTGGAACTAGTTTTCGTTGTTTTCCGATAAAAGTTGCATAGTAATTAATTGAGTCTGTTTTGGGAGATGCATTCAATAGATACATTTAATAGTTTTCATTGTGGGTCTCAATTCTTGGGGAATGCAGATTCAACGAGAGCTTGTTTTCGGAGGCCTACAGGGGATGTTTCTCTTCTACCACGTGATTATTTCGAGATTTCGGACGCTTATTAAGCAAGAAGTTAATAATGTAAACAAGTCGAGGAATCGCAGCTCTGTACATAAGGGCTCATTTGTTCTTGTTTATAGCTTTGCTTTTTTTTTTTTTGCTGCTGCTGTTGGTAGTAGGGTTAGTATCTGACTTATATAAGAGAAGGGAGGAAGGGTAAAATATTTCTCGCTATGTTTTACAGGGCATTAGGATTCCCGGCGCATTAATAATAGTGCAACTTTAAGTGGAATCCATTCTTTTGCTTCTTTCATGATTCGCTCTTTTTTTTTTTTTTTTTCACTTTTATTGATTAGGGGAAAAGCTAATAACAATGGGTGCAGGGAGTGAATTTGAGATGTTTCTGAGTACATAAAGGAGTTTTGATGCTTGTCGTGTGGAATTAATTTTAGCTCACATTCTTTGGTCCAATTTTTTAATTGAAATTACATTATATGCAGATCATTATTGTCTTTTTTTTCATTCCATACGTATGATATTTGTAACTATTCTTGTTTGCGTATCATTTATTTTCGCGTGTGCATACTCTAATAATGTTATATTCATTATACTTTTAAAATGTTGATTAGTAGTACATTATTTACTCAACTTAAAAATGTGGAGTCATTGTATTGAGATGCTTATTTTATGATTTTTTTTTAAACTGCTGAAACTGTTTGGGCTGGCAGCGGTCCATTTCGAAACTTTGGGTCCCGTGGCTCCGCTTCATTTTCCTTGCGTTGGTCCTCAAAAAGGGTTAACTGATTACCAAGTTTCTCTAAAAATTCAGATTATTCGATTTTCAAATCATCCGAAAGCGTCGCTCGATAACAAACATTCAACAACAAGCAATTATCGAGAGGTGCCCACGAGAGGGTAGGGGTAGGTCCATGGTGCAGACCGCGCCAAAATGAAGTTTAAATGAGGAGGGGGCAACTCCAGAAGGCTTTGGTCTTACTTTAGGAGGCTCTTGTTCTGGGGGGTTCTCCGTCGCTTTTGAGGAGTGGGTTTCCTCACCCTTAGGAAGATAGGCAGCCTTGTATTATAAACACACATCGTTAAAATGTTTCATACACGTTTTAAAATGGTTGTTACAGCGTAACAACCGTTTTAAAACGTTTACTCAAAGAAATGTACTATCTGGTTAACCCCATTCGAAAAAAGCGCCAGAGAAGCTCTTATTCGAAACTAAATTAGGATGTCCGTTCGTTCTTGTGGGCAACGGGACCCCTCGTGACAATCACCTTCCCCCCTCCAAGTACAATAGTCCCAAAAAGAGCAAAGACCCCTCAAAAATTTGAATTACCCGGTTTAAGCCATAACGTCTCCCTCCTAGCGATAACCTCTGCGAATGAATCACTAGAAAAGTTAACCACTCAAAAGGTTTGTTCAATTTCTCTGGGTCACATTTAAGTTGTTGGGGACGTAGGAGGAAGGTGTCCCCCCCCCCCGATTTTTAGTTAAACTGTTCCCACTTTTTATTTCAATACATTATTTATGTAAACAACTCTCAAGTCCAAACCTGTTTGTGTTGCCCAATCACATGTCCATATTATCATTATCCCCCACTTTTTAAAAATTTTTTTGATCTAAATAACTGTCAAGTGCAAAGCAATATGGAAAGCATTTCTCTGCCTGTTATTTCAAGATTTCATCAACGGAATGCACAACCCGTACCCCCCTCCCTTAACGCGCTCATATGATTATAATTCCTTAATTATTTTCGTGCGAAAATATATCGTTCGATTATAAAGAGATCTCTCGATAATCGAAAATTTGACGCCAAACATTCAAATATAACCCCATCAGAAATAAAGCACGCAAGAAGCAGTCATTCGATTTTAAAACCATTCCAAATCCATCAATTCCAAGAGCGATGACGCACCACATATGCAGGAGCGTGCACAGAAATTTCGGGGCTCGTCACAAATGACTTTGACGGGCCCCCTCTATATTGTTTACCCCTACGTCCCTAATACATTTCACCTCTCATTTTAAAAATCTCGGGCCCGGGCCAACAGGTGTCCCTTTTCTCCCCCTCGCCCTGTGCACGCCCCTGCACGAATGGAGTTCTCCCCCAAGAGCGCTATCCCGAAAAGAGAAAATCTCCTGAAAATTACAATCCCGCAGTTTGCGTCTTAAACTCCCGTCCCCTTCTCCTGGTTGTCACCCCCTGCGAATGAATTACACGAGAACTAGGCTACTTGCTTTATTAAGAAATAAATAAATACCTTTGTGCCAAGAAGTAACAGGAAATAACTAACTTTTGTAGCACAAATATATAGATTACTGCAGACACGTGTTTCGGGTTTTATTACCCAATGGTTTAGTCGAAGGTGGACGTAAGGGGGGAGAGGTTCCCTGAGGTTTTAACTAAAGTATTCCCCCTTTTGACATGATATATAATTTTAGTTTTAATGCCCCTCAAGTCAGAACCTTTTTAGCGCTCCCCATCCTTTGCTTCCACCACCGGGACACACCACCCATGTCACCCATAGACCCGTCCATGTGTTGATTCGCTAACATATTTCTCCCAAAAATATATCATTGGGCTACCAAATCATCCCAAAGAATCATTTGATAATCAGGCATTCGGCAGCATACATGGAACTAATTACAACACTATTCGAATGCAAGCACAACACACAAACTTCTACAACAAATATTCGAGAGGCAAATCTTTGATCATAAAATCATTTATAGACCGCAGGAGTATCCATTCTTCACGTGTGCTGGCGCACCTCTTAAAAACGAACCTCTCCCCCCCCCTCCTTAAGAGCGCCATAATCCCCTTTTCCTGTGCATTTTTTTTCTGAAAAAAAAAAAAACAAAAAAACACGCTCATTTATACGTCAAAACATTAATTTTTCAAAGCCAGCCCTCTGACAGGGGTGCCTACCCCCCTAAGAGCAAGTGCGCACCCCTCTCCTAAATTTTGCAAAGATCCCCCCCCCCCCCAAAAAAAAACAAGAGCTCTCCAAAAAAAAGTAAGAAATACCCCTCAAAACAACGCCCCTAAAAATTTCAATGGCGTAGTCTGCGCCATGACCCCCTTCCCCCACCTGTGGGCACCCCTGCCTCTGACCCACTAAATGACAGATCTGTCCAGGTAACTGAATCCTTTCAGAAGTCAAAGTTCAAATTATCAAATCGATTGAAAAGTACACTGCTCGAGTGATTGACTTCTCGAGAACTCGAGAAATCAACATCTCCAGAAGTTCACAAAGCGAGAACTCGAGCAGTCCATCACTCGAGAACTCGGAAAGTGATAATCGAGCACTCGAGCAGTCACCGCTCGAGAACTCGCGAAAGGATAACGAGAACTCGAGATGCGATAATCGAGAACTCGAGATCTATGATAATCGAGAACTCGAGATGTGATAATCGAGAGCTCGAGATGTGATAATCGAGAACTCGAGATACGTTAATCGAGAACTCGTAATAATCGAGTTCTCGAGTGATCTTTGATAATCGAGTGATTCGATTATGAGAACTCGATTATGCCCATCACTAGTAGATACACAGGGTTGGGGGGGGGGGGGTTGAAGATTCCTTCCTCCAAAAGTGACCAAATATTGCCTTAAAGCTTCACTTTTTGCACACATTCCGAAACACAGTCCCTTTTTCCTCGTTTTGCGCCTGAAAATTTGGCTATTAGCAATAGCCTGCCCCCCCCCCTTTTGTTAATGAACCCCTTCAAAAACTGAGGCTTGATCCGCCTTCGTTACCAGATGGTCCGTATACACCAGTGAAATCATAATTTTTGAGTATGATGCGATAGAAATGATGACGATTGTAGAAAAATGGATGATAACGAGCGGTTTAAGAGAACAATTTGAAAATGAAATTTCTTAGAACACAGATAACTCTCAACTCAGCATAAAAATAAATGTTGCACGGAAACAAATAAGCAGACGCTATTTTACATTTGACAAGCGTTTCAGATGAAAGCATGACATTTTTCTTATCATTAACATAGATCCATCCAAGATTCGTAACAAATGTCAACTGATATAAATGACAAAACAACTGTGTCCGCAATATTAGAAGGAAAAAAACATGGTGAGTGTACACTTTTGAGTGCTGATACAGCACTTGTTTAGAAAAAAAGATTCATGTTTTCCAGAGAGATGATAAAATTATCGGATTCTTCTAAATTCATAGAATATATTGAAGATTAAAATAGAATCAACTTTGAAAAGCTTTGTCCGTTTCTGAGAATATTTAATGCTTAAGGGGTAGTCCACAAATGATGTCACACGTTTTCGGCATATTCGACACCTCCTCCCTTTTGTCACAAAGTGCCACACTTCACCTTACCCCCATTCCCTCACGCAAAATAACGAAAACATTTGCTTTAAAAAAGCTCTTATTTCAATAAAACTGTGCGATGTCTCAGTTCTTGATACAGATCATCATGACAAACAGTTACACACACACACAAATTCCCGTACCCCCCCCCCCCCCATATACTCAATTATTGTGGATGACCCCTAGACAAAATATTTCAGTTAACATACATGTTTTGTAATCCTAGAAGATATGAAAAAGTTGCTTCAAGAAGCAATGAATATTGGGAGAGCATTAGTCTTTAAACTACTTTAATTGGACTTAGACACATGATTATATTATTGATTAGCTGCGTTGCCCGGCTTTGCCCGGTCTACCTTGAAAAAAAACCATTGCTTCAAGTGAAGTATCTTCAGTAACCAGGATTAAATGAAAGAAAAAAAAAACCATCATGCAAAATTTTCTCACCAAACAATGACGACACACAGATACTAAAATACTTTTAAGAAATTAAAATTAAATGAGAAAGATGGATTTAAAAGACGTAACCATGGAAACACAAAATAAACTAAGTTTCAGAATTGAAAATGAGAAAGACGGAAATAAAATATGTATTCAAAAAGCGTTACCGTGGAAACTCAAAATAAAATGGTTAAAAACTTGAATAGAGAACAGATTTTTGAACTTCATTTAATTCGCTTGTAACTTTTTTCCTAATGGAGATAGAGGGTTAAACTTTCGACCTGAGGTCGAGTTAGATCTGGAGTAAAAAAAGCAGCTCCTTCCAATGCTGTCAAAAAGAAAACTGTGGGACAAATCCTTCACTTTTTATTGATTTATATAATGAAGAAAGTAGTACCTAAATTTCAGCTAAGCCTAAAAAAATTCGAGCTAAAAACGCAAATAACTCCCGCTGTAATAAAGTTAGAGCATTGAAACGAATAGCGTAGAACGCTCAAAATTCTATCCTTTCGAACGATATGTAATATTAATATGTGAAAGTAATTTTTCACCCCCATATTCGGGAATTTATGTGAAAATTGGGCCTAAATTGGAATAAAAAAATAACTATTCATCGAATTGTTTTCGAACTGGTCTGCAAACCTTCTCAGGACTTAAAGGAACAAACTGTGAAAATTTCAGCAAAATCGGCCGGGTGGTTCTCGAGTTTTGCGAGTTCAAACAAACGGACGCTTTTTGGAGACTTCATTTTATACTATGTAGAGATACATTTGAATACCATACACATTCCGTCTCAGCGGCCAAGAACAAACGTCTTTCTCGTCACAGAGGAGAAAACCAACTGAGGGTTGGTTTCCTCAACAAACATTGAGGAGATATAAAATGGAGGGAGTGAAGACTTTCTTATGTAAACCAAAAACCCCAACTCACGTGATAGATTTTAATGCAAAGTATTGGAAGAAATCAAGCTTCTTTCGCTAGTTTCACGCAAAACGTGTCACCCATTCGTCGTTGTTGAGTCATGTGACTTGGAGTCGAGTCCTCAGCTTTGCTAAGCCAATGATTGGCCTTGCTCCCTCCACATTTATATTCCTGCTCTAAGGGGTCAAAATATAGTCTAAGTTCAGTCGCGAGGGATCGCAAGGAATGTGGCAGCGCCCTCTAGTTGAACGCGTACAAACAAGATAGGTGCACCAAAAAGTGGATCAGCGAAGACATTTTGACAGTAAATTAAGATTTATGTGTGCTAGAATTTAAATCCAAAGAATGTTAAAATTATATAGCTTTTTGACCCCCTCCCCCCCCCCCCCTCCGTCCTGAAGTTGTTGGCACAAAATCGGATTTGCTCTTACATCCTCTTAGCCCCACCTGTAGATGAGTTTTTGTTCGATTACATTCATTTACTTCTTGAGGTTTACCAGTCAAAAGAAACAACAGAAAAGTTCAATTATTCCACTCCATTTTTAGATATTGGCACGGAAATTGAATCAGCACCTGTGTGCTCTAGGGTCTACTTGTGAACTAATTTTATTTTGATTATGCACGTTACTTTTTGAGCTATAGAAGTCCCGCCTAACGGAGAAAACGTTCGATTGCTCCACCCCTCTTTGAGGAATTCGCGAGAAAAGCAAATGAGTACCAATTCAAATGGGGGTACAAGTGTGGACCAAATTTTCGTTTGGTGTCAAGTTGTGGTTTCTGTGTTAGAGCGGCCACAAATTACCGGCCACGCACACACAGACAGGCATTTTCCAAACAACAGTGAAAATGAATTAGCACACCTCAAAGCGTACAAACTAGGGTTTCCAATCCCGAAATTTCGATCCCGAATCCCGCTGGATCTCGCATGATATTTTTGCGGGATTCAGAGCAAAATTCCGCAAGATTTCTAATCTCGCAAGGATTTTCCATGCAAACTTTTTCCAACTTTTGCTGCTCATAAAACGAATCTTTACACAAGCATCAAGTTTGAATGTCCTTCGTATTTCTGCAAGAAAGGCAAGAAAAACATTGTGTCTCGTATGATGAACGATGTATTTACTATTTAAGAAAACAATAAAAATAGAGTATATTTTTCTGAGAATAAATAGGTATTCTCATTCGGGGGGGGGGGGGGGGGGATGCTTTCCAATAGGCTTTCTCTCCCTGCTGTAATGAATAAAATGCACTGATACAATGACTAACTTTTATGCAGCAACAAGTTGGAGTATGGGTATTTTTAATGCAAGTTAAGGGGTCCGGGACACAAAAATCGTCAAATTTTGCATTTTTTTTTAATCATTTGAAAAATTACTCCGTTTTCTTCTGCTTAAAACGACGTTTGAATATTGTTTCTATCTTAATTAGAACGAAAGATACAATTTTTTTTTGTTGCATGCACCTAACTAATGTGTATTTAACTTTATAACTTTAAACGCGTTTTTCTCCATGATGCAATTTTTCCCGATTTCTTGCATTGAAACTCTTATGAGTCAGGAACCGATAAAGATAAAGCAATGAAATTTAGAGCATATCTTTTTCAAACAGTTTACTTTGACTTTTATTCGGCGAATTTAAAAAAAAAACGTTAAAAAAAACTGCACAAAATATGATTTTTTTTTAAAAAAGTATCTTAGAATTTTTCGAAATTTTTCTTCAAATATTTTTTTTTTATTGAATCAATACTTTTAAAATCGCTGAATAAAAATTAAAGTATAGATATTTGTGCATAATTGTTTTGAAAAAAAAATTGAAAATTGACCAAGAATATTTTGAGTTATAGCAATTTAAAGCAACCCCATTTTTTGTTAAAAAAACAAACTAAATTGAAATATATATATATTTTTAATATTTATGATATGATTTTCCTTATTAAATAGATGGTAAATTAGTGCAAAAATTTTCAAAACTCTAAAGTATTTTATAAAAACTTTTTCAAAATGTGTCCCGGACCCCCCTTAAATTGGATACAGCATTACACAAGTCAAAGAGACATCGTTTTCGCCCGCAATTTGCAGTTTTACAGCATAAGTCAAGCATGACTCCCATGAGAAAAGAAAAATATATTTTAGAAGGTCATGAAGTTCATGTTCCATGTCCAACAGGGGCGGATTCATGGGAAGGTCAAAGAGTCAGCTGACCCCCCCCCCCCTGTGACAAGATTTTTTTTAATGATTATTATTCAAAACTTCACATTTTTAGATCCGAAAAAATAGTATCTGGAATTAATGTTTTCCCTTTTTTGCTTCGTTCTGTAAGGTTTTTCTTCCCAGTACGTCTTAATCCAAAGGATATGACTGAGTTCGTTTACTGGGCTACTGCTATTATGAGTTTTTTGTTCATTTTCAAAAGAACAATCACCTCTAATGAGCTTAAAAGTTTTTTCAGAGCACTCTTCCATTTCAAACCACAACGTTTTGTGTGCTATAAAATATTTATGCAAATGTATCCAACTATTTAATAGCTAATACGGTATTATATAATAATTAATACGGTATTAATACGGTTATTAATACGGTAAAGTAACTAGCCTGTCTGCCAAAGAAATATGATTTTTCGTGAAAATTTGGGGGAATATGATCCATGGCACAGGTTACGCCTTTGAAAAATTTAGGGGCAGGGGGTAATTTGAAAGGGTTTTGATCTAAATTTTTGTTGGGGGGGGGGGGATCGTAACCTATGAGGAATAGGCCATCACCCTTGGGGGGAATAGCACCCCTGTTTAACTGATTTTTTATACGGTATAACATGCTGACCATTAAGAAACTTGACCCTTCTTTCAAAAAATTCTGGATCCGCCTCTGATGTAAAACTTTTAGAAGAATAAAGTAAATACCGCAGGATCCCGAGATCCCGTGGGATTGGCTCCCGCCAATACCAAAATTCCGCGGGGGCTGAATTTGGCGCGGAATTGGAAACCCTAGTACAAACCAGTCAAAATTTAAAAACATTCCCGAATTCAATATTTTCTTCTAGGCATTTGATATAGAGGAAGGAGCGCCCCAAACTTAAATTTTTGGGAGGCCAGAAATTCCCATTTTGCTGAATAGAACCCAAAATTTCGCCTAATCGCCAACAGGATTTGCTGAGTAAAATTTTTTTTGGGGAGGTCACGGTGACCTCCCGTGACCTCCCATCGCTTGCCCCTGAAAGAAGGTAAAAATACCAGAAATGAGCGTAGAGACCCATCATTATGTATGTATCTGGCAAAACTAGACAACTTCCTCTTCATGAGAAACCAAGTGTCACAATTAGCGATCAATTGCTGAAGTTCGTGAAACGACACGTAGACTGAGGGTCTACGACTGCATCGTTTCCGAAACATAAAAACAACATTAATGTCAGGGATAAGATTTTCCTTTTTCTCCTTCCTTCTGATAAAGTGACAGGACGGAAATGAATAATTTTGCGGTTAAGCTTTCACTTTTATAACAAGCTGTTAAATGTATCGACTAGAAAAGAACCGACAAAAAACTTATAAAAATGTAGTAGTTAAGTTACTGAAGGACGTTAATAAAAAAAATTTGTGTGAAGTCACCCAATAATATCTACGGAGAATGTCGGAAATAAATGTCTAGGAATTGATGATTTATGTTGTAACCGGAAATAGTGATTAGAACTGTATTTGTGGAAGTTGTAGGTCAGGAGTTGGCACCCTTTGTGGAGTTCAGAGTCATTTTTTTTCCCAAAAGTGTTTTAAGTTTTTTTCTTCAAGAGCCAAACATTTGTAGAAGAATGTGGGGCAAAGTGAAATGCTGAAATATTTACTCTGTTTTCATCGCCACCTCTCTAGTAATATTTTAACTATGTGGTAACTCATGTAATCTGATCAGAATTTGGCCGAGTACCGAGTACTCGGCAAATTGGCCGAGTAGGCCGAGTACCGAGTAGTTACCGAGTACTCGGTACGTCTCTAAACCAAAGCTTATGAAGTCATGTAATTTCAGCATTAATTATGAAATAAAAATGGATTTGTGCTGAAAAGTAGAAAACAAAATGCAGTGTTAAATTGCACAAATTTGCCAATTTTTATAAATTAGTTTATTGCAAATATGCATTTTAATGTTATCTTTTTTCTTTTGTTATAATCGTGTTTACCTTTTTAAGATTAATTTACAATATTTTTTCTATGAAGTTAGCATTGAGTAAGAACACTATAAAAAATTAACTCTTTCCAAACCAAAATATTATTTTAAAACATATAATAGAAATAAAACTATTACTATTTCGATTGTTAAGAATATTGGACCAACACATTTTTTCATGATTTATCTAGTCCTTTTTTTTTTTTTAAATCCCCGGAGAGAACGGATGTCATGCATCTCTCCTGGCAACTTTTGTACCTACTTTTCTTGCATATGTACTTCATTTTGCATTCATTTTTTTAATTTCTTAAATTTTCTTTTTTAGCGAACCTTTCGAGAGATATGGTATCTTCAAGAATTTCGTAATCACTCAAACATTATCACACTGCTGAAGGTTGTAAAGGCCAAAAATGACAAAGATATTTATTTAATATTTGATTTTATGGGTAAATATAGGTTTTTATAAGTTGATTGTATCTCAAGATTCATGTTTAATCAGGGTTTGTTGATTTAAATCAGCTTGATTTAAATAGTGATTAAAATCATGATCTAAATCAAGTGATTTTTTTTAAAAAAAATTGATTTAAATCAATTGATTTGTATTAAGTGATTTTTTTTAACAAAATCAGTAATTAAAATCAGTTGATTTTACTTTTATAAATTAATTTTGCATTTTTAAAATGTATTGCTCTAAATTTAACTACACTGCATTATACTATCTTAACCTCAACAGGCAAAACTACATAGATCCCTCTTTCTGTGTGTGATGCAGATTTTCACTCTTGTAATATTGCTTTTACTCCAAAATTAGTTTAGAACAAAATAAAAATTTTGAGTTCTTCTTACACGCCATGACTAATATAGTTCAGAAAAGTAGTTGGTTAACATATTATTTTAGACTAAAAACGTACATGATAATGGAAACCTTATCTTTAAGCAAAGCATTAAACAAAATCACATCTTATCTAAGCATTATAACATATTTTTGAATCTTAAAATTAGAGACGTACCAAGTAGCACTTGGGCCGAGTAGCCGAGTACCCGGCCTTTCACTACTCGGCCGAGTACCGAGTTACTGAGTACTCGGCTTTTCACTACTCCGCCGAGTTACCAAGTACCAATTATGTTCTAAGAAGAACCATCTACGCGCATGTGATGAATTTTGAACTTAATGGAATAGCAGTATAGACCTCCTTGTCCATATAATAGTTTTTAAAACTAAATTCCTGCTGAAATTTAATTACGCATTACATAAACAGTTTTGTTTGTCTAAAATTTTAAAAAAAAATTATTTTTAAAATTAAAAATAAATAAAAGGTATGATTAATCAAATTGGAATTAAGGCAAATTACAGTAAAATCCCTCTAATGTGGACACTAACAGGACAATTTTTTTTGTTCGCAATAGAGCGATGACCGCAGGACAGGGGTTTAAGAATGTTATTCGCATTGGAACTGGGGAATTAAAAATTGTCCGCATAAGAGTGGTGTCTGCCTTTGAGGGGTGTACGTTAGGAGGGTTTTCACTGTATACGAATCAATTATAGTTCTAGTCTGCCAAATATAAATAATTTTTAAAAGCAGATAAAACAAATGTGCAGGAACACTGCAGACACGTGTTTCTGCCCCCCCCCCCCATTACAGGGAATGTCTTTTTCAGTGCATAACATGTGAGCTAAAGAATGTAAAGACATTCAACAAAAAAGTCCGAGTTTTGTCTTTAAATCCACGAGCTCCCATTTTGTGCATTGAAAAAAAGAATTCCTTGTAATGCCAAAACATGTGTCTGCAGTATTCCTGCACTGTACTTTCAACGTTGTTTCATTTCCTTTTATTTTTTAAGCAAAAATATTTTTATATTTCTTATAACTAATTTTTGGTTGAAGCAAAAATCCAATTTTAATATAAAAATTCCATATTTTCTATACCATTATATATTTCCATATTTTCTTTTTTGCATAATTTTTAATAAATAAGTTTTATTAACTTTGGAGACATTAAAATAAAGATTTATTCCATTGAAGCATTACAAACTTCATTATTCTCAAAATTTAAATTTGACTTATAAATTTTAATGGTAAATAATTGCAGAATATAATGCTTGCTCTTTTTTTATAAATTTTAGTATCTGTCTTGGACAATATTCAATTTTTTGCAACTACTCGGTATTGGCCGAGTATCTGATCAGAATTTGGCCGAGTACCGAGTACTCGGCAAATTGGCCGAGTACCGAGTAGTTTCCGAGTACTCGGTACGTCTCTACTATATATCGAAATTTTTTTCGAGATACTCGTAGGTTTTTCTCTGCTTTAGACTGTTGGTATCATGAAAAATGAAGCTTAGCGGAGAAAATTATGTTCACTAAAGGTTGCTACAAAACTTGAGGAATCTGGGGTTTAGGAGTGTGTAGTTCGGTCGTTGTTCCGTTCTGGAGTTCTTACATTCTCTCAAGTTTATTTCAAATCTTAGTTGTAACCAGTATCACTGTAAAATCAGTTTCAAGCTATCCCTTTTGTCTGTTGAGTATCATTCCTAGTCTTTTTAGCTTCAGTAAAAATCATTCAAGTTAAGTAGATTGATTTTTTACTTTTCACTCGATTCCATTGTCAAAACGAAAATCCCCTAATGTTACAGATCAAGTTGATTTGCCGAAGAATGAAGATGTATGAAGGCGCAAAAATGTAATTTCTGCAAAATTAATATTTTTATTGTTATCTTTCATTTAATGCTCGATTAAATTATAAATTGGGTTTCATGCACGTTTTAATGATTTAGAAGTTTTTTATGTTAAAATAAGATCGTTTCTATATATCGAATTTTTTCCCGGCAATTTGCTACTTCGATATATGGAGGTCCGACTGTATATTACGATCGCGTATTTACAATAACTTTGTGCAACATAATTACGAATTGCACGGTGAACAAAACCTTTTTCCAACACTATGTTGCATACGGTGAACAATAAGTTACATATCACGGTGAGCAATAACTTGCATACTACGGTTAGCAATAACTTGAATTGCAACTATTGTCAGAATACGCAGATTCAGTGGCACAGAATCTCGTGTTACAATTTCACGTCCGGGAAAGTTTGAATTCTGGCCTTTAAAAAGCATGAAATAAAAATTAAATTAAAAATTTTAAAAATCGCCTACTGAAAAAAACTTTAAATGAAACTAAAATTAAAAATTTTAAAAACCCCCGACTAAAAAAACCTTAAATAAAACTAAAATAAAGAACTAAAAATACCCGACTAAAAAATGTTTAAAATAATATATTTATCGGCTTTTGAGGTTTCTGATAAATTGCCTTATAAATAATAGCAGTAATATATCCAAGCGTCGTCGTGTCGGGGGACCAATATGAAAATAAAATATGAAAGAATGAAAAATAATAAAGTAATGAACAGAATGCAGCTAATAATGATAAAGTAGCTATGATATCTAAATACAAGAGTTTGCTCAGCGGTCTATATAACCTACATACCAATATGAAAATAAAATATGAAAGAATGAAAAGTAATAAAGTAAATAACAGAATGCAACTAATAATAATAAACATCAGTTTTTACTTGCAGACAAACATAAAGCAAATTACCCATTTACTATATTATTTTATTTATTTATTTTTTTGCTTTTTTTGAAATGGTTTATTATTTATTTTAAATTAAATTGATAATTATACTTAATATATAGATAAATTTACTATGTTAAATGGAAATGCATTTACACTTCATAAAATAGTTCAAAAATTTTCTATTTTAAACTTGATGCATCTTTAATCCAAATCGATGCTCTTCTTCGAAGACATTTGGCATTTTTTCATAGGAAAAGCACAACCCAATTACGTCTTCTTTTTTTTTTTTTTGTGAAACTTGTTTTTTATAACAAAATTTAAGAGTTGGGGAATGTATGCGCTCAGATTTGATTTCCATATCTTATGCATGCGATAGGAAAATATTAAAAGAGTGGACACTTTTATTTTTGAATTTTCTTACTCATTTTAGGAGAAAGGTCTGGACCCCCGTGGCTATGTCACTGGTGTTCTAACAAATATAGTTGATCATATCAACAAAATATATTTGAAAGTGAAACATAATTATTTTTCGCTAAGTAATAATTTTGTTAAACAATGTTGCAATTTTAAAAATTATGCAACATTCGATAACAGGTAAACAATGCAATGCTGAGACGCCTGTCGTATATCTATAAGATGACAGATAATTATTATTGCAGAAAGATTTTTTTAAATCTTTTTCTGCACCTATCTGCCCGATTTTAAGTAGAAAAATACAGTTCAATATCGTTGAGTTTTATCATTTTCAGTTAAACGCTTTTCTTAATATTCAATATTTTTTTTTGCATATGTTTTTTTATTGATGAGTTTTCTATTCCTTAGGTATGTGAATTACATTTTCGCAAAGAAGACATTCTTCATGAAGCAGAATTCTTCGATGAAAAGTCGATGAGACTTCTAAAGAGTGAACTAAAACATCCTCGTTTAAGAGACGGATCGATTCCTGTATTTTTGCCGGGTAACTGTCCATCTTACCTCCAGCCATCAGTCACACCTGCACGAGAATCTCCTTCTAAAAAACGTAAGAGATTAGAGGAATCTCTCTTTAAAAAAGCTCAAGAGGCAAGTATTATTGCTGACAATGAGTATAAAAACAAAACTCTGTTTTCTACCTTAAAAGAAAATGTTTTCAAGAGCAAAAACTTGATGAATTTTGGACTTACATTCCTAAAGAAGATTCCGTGCTCTTGTTGCATCTGTCAGAAACTCATGAGGTATTGTGCAGCATGCTTGTAAAGAATGATTTAAATGTATATGTATTCCATAAAAATTTTTCGTTAAAAAAACTAGATACTTTTGATTTTCCAATGAAAGTCGATGATTCAAATATATTGTTTAAAATTTTGTCTTCTTTGAAAATGTTAAGTAAGTCAGATGTGAATAATTCTGATGAATCAAAAGTAATTTGTGATGTTGTTGTTCAGCTTCTCCTAAAACTTAAAGATAGTTGCAATGATGATTCACAGATCAAGTTTTTAAATTTTGTAATTGAACAGTTTGCTAACTTTAATGTAACAAAACAGCAACGTAGGTATTCTCCCAGTTTTCTCGTATTTTGTTGTCTCTTAAAGTCTATTTCTCCTCATTGTTACAAATTTTTACGAAGTTCAAATGTTTTTATTTTACCTCATGTAAGTACTTTGAGAAGAATATGTGCAGAATTTAATGTGAATCCTTGCAGTGAACAAGATGATGAGAATTTTTTAAGTTATGTAAAACAAAAATATACTTTTTTAGAGGAGAAAGAGAAAATTATCAGTTTGATGATTGATGAAATACATTTAAAGCCTAATTTTGATTATGTCGGGGGGAAAATATTTGGTATGTCCCACAATGACTCAAATGCTGCATCCAGTGCTTTCACATTTATGATCCAAAGTTTATTGTCTCCGTACAAAGATGTGGCACATATTTTGCCAGTCCGTAGCATAGATGCTGACGATTTCCATTCATATATAAAAAAAATCTTGATTGGTTTAGCTGCCATAGGGTTTAATGTCATATCAGTAGCCACTGACAATAATGCTATTAATAAAAAGGCCGTTAGTATGTTTGCCTCTCCCCCTGAGTTGCGGGTTAGGTATGATTATCCTGGAAGTCCAGGAAAATATTTCTATTTTTCTTTTGATTCCGTTCATATCCTCAAGTGCCTTAGAAATAATTGGATCAATCAAAAAAATCTAGGCACTTGCATGTACAATCCCAATTTTGACACACTTCTACCTTTTTGTACAGCTTCTTTTCATGCATTAAAAAAATTGCATGAAATTGAATCTGAAAAGTTGTTAAAGTATGGTTATGGGCTGTCAGAAAAAGCATTGGCTCCAACCAGCTTTGAGAAACAAAATGTGAAACTGGTCTTACAAATTTTTAATAATGTAGTGGCTGAAGGTCTTAAACTGGTTGGTGAGGAAAATGATATAAACCATCATATTCAAACAGCAGACTACATTCAGATTCTTTGCAAGTGGTGGTCAATAATGAATGTGAAAACTTTGTATAAGGGTGAGCATAAAAGGGATGAGTTCCAAACGCCTCTCACACCAAATACTGACACAGCTCAGTATAAGTTCTTAACTAACTTTATTAATTGGTTAGACAAATGGGAGGAAATGAATTGTACAACTGGTGGATTAACAAAGCAAACCCATCTAGCCATAAGCCATACTACAAAAGCTATGCTTGCTCTTGCCGAGTACTGTTTTAAAACTTTAAATTTCGATTATTTTTTACCAGGGAAAATACAAACAGACTCATTAGAAGACAGATTTGGGTCTTACCGTACATTGGCAGGGTCAAATTACAATGTCAGTATACGTCAAATTTATGACACTGAAACAAAATTGAGAATGCAAACAATTTTACCCCTTGTGTTAAAATCGAAAAGTTGTGGAGAATTGTTACTAAGTTTTTTTCAGGACAAACATTGGGATGAAGATGAAGATAGCTCAGATTCATATCCTTTTTTTAATGGTTTTCTAATCACTCCGGAAGAAATGGTAAGTACTCAATCGAGTTTGCCAATTTTAACATACATTAGTGGATATGCAGCTCATAAAGTTCTATTGAAACTAAAGTGTGAACAATGTCGATCAACTTTATGCATTGATAAGCCCCTTGACACAGATGTAAACAATGATTGGATATCAAAATTAGACAGAGGGGGGTTGAAATACCCACATCCCGAAGTTGTTTGTGTTTCTCAATTCACATATGCAGTTGTAAACAAATTGTTGTCAACACATTTTGAATTAAATTTTATCAGTTGTCAAAATCACAGAAAGGTTGTAAAATATTTAACTCTTGATGTACTGGATGAAAATGATATTTCTCTAGGTATCGATGAATGTGAGAGTCATGATTCTCTGTTTCTTGTAAAACACATTGTATGGGTTTTCATTAATATATTTTTGAACAACTTTTGCAAAAAACAAAATGATTCTCTTCAAAAAATGAAAAAAGATCAAAAAGAAAAAAATACACTGAAAAAATTTAAGAAAGATGCACGTAAATTGTCCACACTAAATAAATAAGCAATTTTATATTGTTTCTATGAGTTATCTTTTAAAATGTAAAAGTTTGACTGAATTATCCTACTATTTTTAAATTACAACCTAGGGAATAGGTGGAAACACTGTGATGTACATTGCAGATTATTGTCAGGGTTGCCACGCCACAGGGAAACCTGAAGAAACAGGGAAAACATAGGGAATTCAAATATATGTATATATATATATAAAGAACTGACCATCCAGCGAATTTCAAAAATTTCCTCAAAAACCTGGAAAATACAGGGAATTTTTTTCTTCTCAAATTGAAGTTGCGAAAATCAATTTCCTAATATATAAACCACCAAAAAACAAATAAATTCTAGTAATAATTATAATGATAATATTAATAAAGTAAAATAAAAAATGGCAATTTTGCTTAAGTTTTTATTTTCAAGTTAAATATTAAAATATTCATCATAAAAATAGATTCTTGAATTTCATGATAATTTTGAGTGTATGAAATTAGTCGTCAATAATCATTATTCTGGATCACTTACACACTTTTAGGTCCATGTAATGAATGGTCAAAAGAAGTTTTTTTTTGAGTAAAAGTTGAATATATTCAATCACCATGCTATTATTTCAGTTATTATGAATTCTTATTTATTTTCCCTTACTTATTTAGATTTTTTTTTAAAAAACCTGTGGTGAAATTATCAAGATATTTATGTTCTTTTTCAAATATCAGTGTCCGCTCGTTTATAATGTTTCATTTTCATGCAGGGAAATCATAGGGAATTTTTCTTGCAAAATTGATTAGCAACCCTGATTGTGAAAGTGTGCAGAATTTTAATTTCTAATTAGTTATGGACAATGAAGTTTCTTAATGTATTGTACAAAGAGAAATGAACATCTTCTTAAACCCTTTAAAAAAAAAAAAACTGAATTTTTCTATTTTATTTAATAATTTTAAGTTTTATCAATTAAAATTTAATTATTATTAATCATTATTGATGCTGTATATAAAAAAGAAAAGAGTCAATTAAATTAAACCGTGCTTTATGAGAATTTATGAGTGTAAAATAGTAGACCACCACCTCTGCATATGTAGTGTGAACTGTTAGTACTTGATTCTTAATTTTTCATGTTTTTGATTGTGAGTTCCTAATAGCTAAATAATTTGAGTGTTAGCTCTTGTTTGACCTCATGTGTAACATAAATGGTAATAGGTGTTTTTTATGTGATGTATGTGTTATCATGTGCAAATAAAAGTTACTGTGCTTAAAATATTGTCTTTATTTGAGTATCACATTCATAAGGTAGTTGAAAGCATAACATATGCTAAGCATTCCTTTTTTTTTTTTTTTTTTTTCAATTTTTTTCAGAACTTTTTCTACAAGAAAGGATTACTTGTGTGAAAGTACAAAATTACATCAATATGAACAAAAGCAAAATCTCTTTAAACAATTAAGTCATTTATTTGTTCACAGATATTTTGTTTAAAATATATTAGGAATATTTATTTACTTATGTGTAGGCTCAACTTATTTATTTTCCTTTTGAAGTAGTTATACTAATTTGCCAAAGCTGTATAGTTCCACCCAAAAGTCTTCAACTAATTGCCTATTTTGATATTTATAGCAAAAGAACATTTTACCAAAGCAGATTAAGTTGAAAAATCAGAGATAATTATTTCTTCAAAAAAAAGAAAAAAGAAACTTGGAAACTTCAAATTAAACAAGACTCAATAAAATATTTCTCATTTATTAATAACCCTACATGAAAAAAATGTACGCTCTAAATAATTTTATAATTATTTACGGTACAAGTTTCCCCAACCCCCCGATGTCTATTTGAAATTTTGAAAACGTGTGAAAGTAAAATTTGAAGATTAATTTTCTGCCCTGGAAAACGCACAAGTTTCACTTATAAAATTAGTAAAATAAGTGATTTTGTGAGGTGAAGTAGAAATAAGCTGTTTATTCTATTAGATTGGTGATTTAATTGAAAAAAGATATGCGTCACCTTTTTTTTTATTTAATATTTAAATTCGTGTTACATTGTACGCACGGCGCTTTCCCGACCGATTTCCGTCAAGTCACGGCGCGAGAGAAACTGGCCTCATTTTGACCACGTGACTCGCCCGTGAGCAGGCCTTCCAGATATAGGGGGCGTTGTTCGAACCCGAGGCCCTCCGGCTCCGAATCCGACACTCTACCGATCGGGCTACCACGGCCCCTCTATAAATTTTATGGGAAAAATTTGGCCTTGTATAGTAAAACACCATTCTATTGAGGGGTATTCTCCGCAAATTTTACAGTTTTGCACAACCAACCCAGCTGCCGGTAAAAAACATTAATTTTTACGGAATTTTTTTTACATTATGCATTTAAAAAAATGGAACACAAAATTCACTTATTTTCACACTACTTTACTCAAAAATTTTTATGGAGTTTTAAATGACTGAAATGATAATTGCACTAAAGTGCATGGCAAAACTTAGAATGTGAATTCAAAATGTTTTCAAAAGTGAGCTGACCCAATTCATATATTTGAAATAAGCCATTATACTTGATTTCTAAATGTATTCAAAAATGAGTACATATAACTGAGCTAAAAACTCATTATTGATTAATGAATGAGTTTATATTTGATTTCTAAATGTACTCAAAAATGAGTAGATACAACTGAGCTAAAAACTCATTATTAATTAATTAATGTAATTATATTTGATTTTAAAATGTACTCAAAAATGAATACATATAACTGAGCTAAAAACTAATTATTAATTAATGAATGTGTTCATATTTGAATCAAAAATGTACTCAAAAATGAGTACATATAACTGAGCTAAAAACTCATTATTAATTAATTAATGTGTTTATAATTGAAACAAATGTGTACTCATATTTGATTACCAGAATGTACTCAAAAAAATGAGTACATGTGTTTCTCAAAATTGAACCTTATTGATTCGGAGCTATATTGAGTAATGAAAATATTCAAAAATGAGTAAATTTTAATTATTTTTGAATACCCATTTTTAACAGTGGTATTGTCTTGACTTTGACTTGATTCTCTTAACGCATAGTGGCGGATGAGGCCGCTAGCGTGGCATTCCATCCTAACCGGTTTAATGCCGCCTCCCTGGCACTCCCCCAGCTTGGCTAACCAAAGGCCTTTCTTTCTTGTATGGCCATCTGACGCCAGGTTAGTTTTGGACGCCCGCGCTTCCTCTTGCCATCAGGGGTCCACGTGAGAGCAGTTCTTGTAGGGTCTATTGCCTGCATTCTGAGAACATGTCCTATCCATGCCCATCTGTGCTTTAGTATAGTCTAGTCATGCTAAATACTTCAGTATAGTGTAGTATAGTTTAGTCATTAAAAAATTGCCTCTGTAGATCAAAGCATTTGAAAAAAACAAGCAATTTAAAAAAATTGATACAAAAATTGTAATATTTTGCTTAAGTCATAAGTTATTTTTGTTGTTATTAAATGATGAAACTCTTGTTATTATCACCTTAAATATTAAGTAAGACCCACTAATATTCGGTGAAGTATTTATTTAGTTAATAGTAAGTTTATTTGTATTTTAAATATTTTTCACAATTAGTCAAATGCAAGCGGTTTAAAGTGGATGGGGCAAAGAGAAACAGATAATTTCATTTAGTCATTCAATCATTTGCTAGCTCACTCACCAAATGTTT